>NC_081427.1:65598902-65726398 GCF_949786415.1 Peromyscus eremicus
GGAACAATCCTGGGGTTGTTGCCTTGCCACTACCTATCTATCCAGATTTACTCTATAGCCATTGTTTTAAGTGAATAGAGAACCAGACAACATCATCGGCATCCTGTTAAGATCTCTTTTTTGATTTATTCTTCTGCCCTTAAATAATTGTATGCAAGCCCATAGTCTCATGTCAACTCACTTATTGATGATGCTGTAATGCTATGTCAGCATTCTTTTTTGTGATTTATACTGACTGTGAACAAAATCTATTCACTATCACATTTTGAAATCTGAGCTTATCAGTTTCAACATATTCAAAATTAAATCATAGTTTATTTCTCTAAGAACTCCTACTTTAATGCCCTATCTACAGATATTTTCTCTGGTCCAGTTCATTTTCTCTACTTCCGTTGTGAATAGGTCAATCTAATAGCTGCTGTCAACTTCACTCTCTACAACTGTCTTCCAAATAATCTCCCAGAATTCATTCTTGGTACTGTTTTAACTATTCTTTATTTGACTGTTAGAAAGATAACTTTTGTGACTGAAAAACATTGCCTGAGTACAGGGACTAGCCAACTATAAATTTGCACCACTTTCAAATGCAAAGATAAACGCCCCCCCCCAAAAAAAAACTCCATCTGAGGTATTGATAAAGCGTTTAAGATTGATTCCATCAGAGGTTGGCTTACATGCTTAAGCTCAGTGTAGTGTTATGGATATAATTATGAAATGAAAGAAATAAGAAGAAATGAAGTGTTGTGATATATTGTGTGCCCCAAAATATTGTGCACCCAAATAAAGCTTATCTGAGGATCAGAGGAAAAAACCAGCCACTATATTAAGCATAGAAGTCAGGCAATGGTAGCACACACCTTTAATCCTTTAATCTGTAGATTCTGGAGGTAGAGATCCATTCAGATCTCTGTGAGTTCAAGGCCACACTGGGGAACAGAACCAGGCATGGTGACACACACTTTTAATCCCAGCACTAACCATAGAGGTCTGGAGGTCTGTAAAGACAGACAGGAAGTGATATAGCTGGGCAGAGAGAGGAAATGAGATGCAGAAGAGAAAGGCATGTAGGCATGGGTATACAGGAAGTAGGTCTCTTTGGAGACTGAGGGCTGGTAAGATGAGGTTGGCATAGCTTTTCCTATTCCTCTGATCACTTGGGTTTTAACCCCAATATGTGGCTCCAGGTTTTATATTAATAAGACCATTTAGCAATTCAAGTTACATTTGGCAGCCCAACTTGTGGCAAGAATTCGCTAGAACGCCACTTGTGGCCTTACAGGCCCCTGGCTCAGGTCCCAGCTACACATGGCCAGAGTCTCCACCTGATGTGGGATGGCTTGTTCTCTCATGGTGAGTGGTGGGCTCTCTCTGGATTTCCATCTTGAACTGCTATCACATTAGGTAGATGCTTTGAAACTCCCTCGGACTTCTAAAGTTCTACTCAGTCAGCAGACTTGGTGAGTCAATTAAGATATCTTAAAGGGAGAAATAAGTTAAAAGAGATTTTTTTCCCCACATGAAAAATGAGAAGCATTTTTACAATGGAGGAATTTGGTCTCTGTTTGATAACATATTAGGTGGTCTGAAAATGGAAAAATTAAATAAGAGGATAATTAATGTTGATGAAATTTACATAACATCAATTATAAATATTATTTCTTTGATCATTTTGTTTTAGCATTATAAAGGTTGGTCAATTTGAGTACCAAAATAAAGGTTTTAGAAAAACTTGTTAAAATGAATTATAGAGAAAATCAGACCCATACAGAAGAACTTAAAGGTGAACCTATCTCAGCATTGAATTACACAGTTACAGAGGAACAGTCTAAGGTTACCAGACAGCAAATATTAATCTACCTGGTAACCTTGCAGGAACGACCAAATGCTCAAGGCTGTGTACAAGCTAACTGGACTCCAGTGGAAATGTTAGATTTGAGGAGATTTAAAGAAGCTATAGTATCATATGGTATGCAGTCACCATTTGTAAAGCAGATGTTAAACTCGTGGTCAACTTGTAATAGAATTATCCCACAGGACTGGAAAGGTTTGGTTACAGCAGTCCTAGAGGCTGGGCCACAGTTACAATGGGTGAGCTGGTGGAAAGAGGAGGCAAAGACTATAGAACAAGCATAGTATAGTATAGTATAGTATAGTATAGTATAGTATAGTATAGTATAGTATAGAGGTATTGAAATTTCCGTAATTTCTATAGTAGAGCTTGAGATCAGGGATCATGATGCCTCCAGAGGTTGCTTTATTGTACAGGATTCTTTTAGCTATCCCAAGTTTTTGTTTTTCCAAATAAAGTTGAATATTGTTCTTTCCAGGTCTGTGAAGAATTGTGTTGGAATTCTGATGGGAATTGCATTGAATCTGTAGATTGCTTTGGTAAGATTGCCATTTTTACTATGCTAATCCTACGTTTCCATGAGCTTGGGAGATCTTTCCATTTTCTGATATCTTCTTCAATTTCTTTCTTCAGAGACTTAAAGTTCTCATCATACAGGTCTTTCCCTTGCTTAGTTAGAGTTACCCCAAGGTATTTTATATTATTTGTGGCTATTGTAAAGGGTGACGTTTCTCTGCTTTCATTTGTATATAGGACAGCTACTGATTTTTTTTTAGTTAATCTTCTGCCCTGCCACATTACTGAAGGAGTTTATCAGCTGTAGGAGTCCCCTAGTAGAATTTTGGGAGTCACTTACGTATACTATCATATTCATATCATCTGCAAATAGGGAAAGTTTGACTTCTTCCTTTCCAATTTGTATCCCCTTAATCTCCTTTTGTGGTCTTATTGCTCTAGCTAGAACATCAAGTACTATATTGAATAAAAATGGGTAGAGTGGAAAGCCTTGTCTTGTTCCTAATTTTAGTGGAATCGCATTGAGTTTCTCTCCATTTCATTTGATGTTACCTGTCGGCTTACTGTAAATTGCTTTCATTATGTTTAGGTGTGTTCCTTATATTCCTGATCTCTCTAGGACCTTTATCATGAAAGGGTGTTGGATTTTGTCAAAGAACTTTTCAGCATCTAATGAGATAATCATGTGGTTTTTTTATTTCAGTTTGTTTATACGGTGTATTACAATGATAGATTTTCATATGTTGAACCATCTTTGCATCCCTGGGATGAAGCCTACTTGGTCATGGTGGATAATTTTTTTGATGTGTTCTTGGATTCTGTTTGCCAATATTTTATTCAGTATTTTTGCATCAATGTTTATGAGGGAAATTGGTCTGTAATTCTCCTTTTTTTGTTGCATCTTTGTTTGGTTTGGGAATCAGGGTAACTGTAGCCTCATAAAAAGAGTTTGGTAATGTTCCTTCTGTTTCCATTATGTGGAACAATTTAAAGAGTATTGGTACTAGCCATTTGAAAATCTAATAGAATTCTGTCCTGAAAACATCTAGTCCTGGGCTTTTTTAGGTTGGAAGACTTTTAATGACTGTTTCTATTTCCTTAAGGGTTATTGGTCTGTATAAATGGTTTTATTTGGTTTGATTTAACTTTGGTATGTGGTATGTATATAGAAAATTGTCCATTTCTTTCAGATTTTCCAATTTTGTTTTTGAAGTATGACATAATGATTCTCTGGATTTCCTTATTGTCTGTTGTTATTTCTCCCTTTTCATTTCTGATTTTGTTAATTTGCATGCTCTTTCCCTGCCTTTTGGTTGATTTGGATAAGCGCTTGTCTATCTTGATTTTTTCAAAGAACCAACTCTGTTTCATTGATTCTTTGTATTGTTCCCTTTGTTTCTATTTTATTGATTTCAGCCCTCAATTTGATTACTTCCTGGTGTCTATTTCTTCTGGGTGAGTTTGCTTCTTTTTGTTCTAGAGCTTTCAGTTGTGCTGTTAAGTCACTAGTGTGAGATTTCTCAAATTTTTTTATGTGGGCATTTAGTGCTATGAATTTTCCTCTTAGCACTGCCTTCGTAGTGTTCCATAAGTTTGGGTATGTTATACATTCGTTTTTCATTGAATTTTAGGAAGTCTTTAATTTCTTTCTTTATTGCTTCCTTGACCTGTTGGTGATTCAGTTGGACATGATTCGATTTCCATGAGATTGTAGGCTTTAATCTAACTTTAAGCCATGGTGGTCTGATAAAATACAGGAGGTTATTCCAATTGTTTTGTATCTGTTGAGATTTGCTTTGTGACCAAGCATGTGGCCAATTTTAGAGAAGGTTCCATGAGGTGCTGAGAAGAAGGTATGTTCTTTTCTGTTAGAGTGGAATGTTCTGTAGATATCTATTAAGTCCATTTGAGACATGTCTGTCAGTTCCCTTATTTCTCTGTTAAGTTTCTGTCTGGCAGACCTGTCCATTGGTGAGAGTAGGGTGTTAAAGTCTCCCACTACTAGTGTGTGGGGTTTGATGTGTGATTTAAGCTTTAGTAATGTTTTGTTTTACATATGTGGGTACCCTCATATTTGGGGCATAAATGCTCAGAATTGAGACTTCATCTTGGTAGATTTTTCCTATAATGAGTATGTAATGTCCTTCCCGATGTCTTTTGGTTGATTTTAGTTTGAAGTCTATTTTGTTAGATATTAGGATAGCTACACCAGGTTGCTTCTTAGGTTCATTTGATTGGAAAGTCTTTTCTCAGCCTTTTACTCTGAGGTAGTGTCTGTATTTTCAGTTAAGGTGTGTTTCTTGTATGCAGCGGAAGGATGGATCCTGATTTTGTATCCATTCTGTTAGCCTGTATCTTTTCATAGGTGAATTGAGTCCATTGATATTAAAGGATATTAATGACCAGTGATTTTAATTCCTGTCATCTTTTGGTGGTAGTATGTGTGTATTCCCTTCTTTGGGATTTTTTGCTGTGGGGTTATCTATTGCCTGTGTTTTGGTGGGTACATCTGTCTTCCTTAGGTTGGAATTTTGCTTCTAGTACTTCTGTATGGCTGGATTTGTGGATAGGTATTGTTAAAATCTGGTTTTGTCTTGGAATGACTTGTTCACTCCATCTATGGTGATTGAAAGTTTTGCTGGGTACATTAGTCTAGACTGCCATCCATGGTCTCTTAGTGTCTGCATTACATCTGTCCAGGACATTCTGGCTTTCAAAGTCTCCATTAAGAAGTCAGGTGTTATTCTGATGGGTCTGCCTTTATAAGTCACTTGGCCTTTTTTCTTTTCTGCTCTTAATACTCTTTCTTTATTCTGTATGTTTACTGGCTTAATTATTATGTGGCAAGGGGACTTTGGTGGAGTATAGTCTATTTGGTGTTTTATATGCATCTTGTATCTTCATAGGTGTTTCCTTCTTTAAGTTGGGAAAGTTTTCTTCTATGATTTTGTTGAATATATTTTCTGTGCCTTTGAACTGGTATTCTTTTCCTTTTTCTATCCCTATTATTCTTAGGTTCAGCCTTTTCATGATGTCCCAGATTTCCTGGACATTTTGTGCTATGATGTTTTAGGTTTTGGTGTTTTCTTTTACAGATGAATCTATTTCCTCTATCGTATGTTCAATGCCAGAGATTCTCTTCCATCTCTTGCATTCTGTTGTTCCTGTTCATTTACTCAGATTTTTCATTCCATTGAGCATTCCCTCAGTTGTGTCTTCTTTATTGTCTCTATTTCAGTTTTCAAATCTTGAACTGTTTCCTTCACCTGTTTAATTACTTTTTCTTGGCTTTCTTTAAGTGATTTATTGATTTCTTCCAATTTTTGCTTGTCTTTTCCTCAATTTCTTTAAGGGAATTTTTCATTTCCTCCTTAAAGGCCTCTAGTATCTTCATGAAGTTATTTTTGAGGTTGCTTTGTTCTGCTTCTTCTACATTGTGATGTTCAGGTCTTGCTGTTGTAGGAGGGCTAGGTTCTGGTGATGCCATATTGTTCTTTATGTTGCTTATGTATTTTTGCTCCATTGTCTACCCATCTGTTCCTCTTATAGGTGCAAGAGATGCCTGTGTCTAAGCGAGCTGCTATTGGTACAATCTGTGCTTGCTGGGTCTGTGTCTCAGGGGGCCACTCTGGGTCCAGTGTTAGCTCTTGGTCTAATTGGAGCTGGAAGATTCTGTATCTCAGGGAGCTGCTCTTGGTCCAATCCAAGCTGGCTGATTCTGTGCCTCAGGGAGCTGATTGTGGTCCAAGGAGAGCTAGCAGATTCCATTCCATTGGTGTCATAGGGGGACGGGTATTTGGGTAGGGTATGGGTCTTGCAGATTGCAGGGTCTGATGGGGAGGTATTGGGCAGAGGGAGGCTGCCTGCAGGAGTCTTCCCTGCTGGCTGGCAACTGGGGCATAGATGGGTGGGGGCTATGTATCTCACTTTTGTTAATCCAAAGGATTGTATCTAATTTACCTTCTATCCTAATTTGCACAATCAAAACTATCTTTTGATGTCTTTCAAACTTATACACTTACACCTCTTTAGTGAGTTTCTCTTTTGAATTTCTTTACAAGGAAAACTATAAATATCTACTCTTCAACTCCCTCAGAGACCCAGGAAGGAAATAATATTACCTAGTAAAACAGGAAGTACAAACAAGCAACTTCCAAAAAACGTGAGTTATGACAGAAATAGCCAGCTACCTAGACAGTCACCCGAGATTTCTCTGAAATATTGGGGCATTATCTTTGACCACAGCCTTAGCATATCTGACAGACTCATCTATGAAGCAAGATTTTCTAAAGAGCTTTCCTACCTTGTCTTGGCAGGGATTGGCAGTCCTTGGTTTTGTGTCCTGCTTGTCCATTTTGGACAGCATACTGTCAGCGGTCAATGAAAGGGCATTTTCTAGCTCAGTGGTTAACTTTTGCCATAATGAAAGCTAACTTCCTCTGAAGTTTCTTTAGTTTCTCTGAAGTAGATTGGTACTGCTAGGAGCAGACATGTCTCATTGTCATAAAAAAAATCTGTTATTAAAACATTTTAAGCCAGGTGGTGGTGGCACATGCCTTTAACCTTAGAACTCGGGAGGCAGAGGCAGGCAGATCACTGTGAGTTCCAGGCCAGCCTGGGCTACAGAGTGAGTTCCAGAAAAGGCTCCAAAGCTACACAAAGAAACCCTGTCTCAGAAACAAAGCAAAACAAAACAATAACAACAACAAAAAATTTAAATGCCATATTCTGTAGATCTCTGAAGTGTTTGAAGATGACCTGTCCATCTAAAATATATCTTTACTTGACCTTGAAAACATACCTAATATCATTACAAGTTTAATTGTAATGGCTAACTACTAACTTACATTTCTCTATATCCTAAATAGTGGGTAATAATAACTTTCAAGGATTAGCAAATTGCATTACATTGTTAAATGAACTGTATAAGCACAATACTTTGAACAAGATTAGAAGTATATGTACAGTATTTTCTAACAAAATCAATCCCAAATTTGTAGCAATATACATAATTTGTATACAATATATGAAAACCCAATCCAATGTAAAGTATTTATAACTAGTAGTTGCCTTTCAAAGTAGATTCAATAATCTACCTTTGCATCTTATTATATCTATATCCTCTTTTTTTCTTTTCAGAGTAAATTCAATAATCTACCCTATATTCCATCATTTCTATGTCTTTTTTCAGAGTAGATTCAATAATCTACCTCTTTTTTGTTTGTTTGTTTTGGTTTTTTGAGACAGGGTTTCTCTGTGTAGCTTTGCTCCTTTCCTGGAACTCACTCTGTAGACCAGGCTGGCCTCAAACTCCCAGAAATCCACCTGGCTCTGCCTCCTGAGTGCTGGGATTATAGGCGTGTGCCACCACCGCCCGGCTGAATAATCTACCTCTTATCTATATCCTCTTTTTTTCTTTTTCTTTTTTTTTCTGGAAACACAATAATAAAAACAATCATTTTAAAAATTAGAAAGAGAAAGGAAAGAAATACAACAGTATTGTCACTCAATAATGAATTTCTTAGAAAGGTAAGAGAAAATATTTTATGCTGACTTCATCGTAACCCAGTTAGATAAAACCAGCAGTAGGGGAAATGTCAGTTTTATTGATAGTCAAACAACTTCACATAGAATCTGTGGTTCATGGATCATTCTTCACCTAAAATGTTTGCCTATGAACAAGGGGGAAGTATTAACTTCATTTATGGCTTTTTACCCATTACCCTCTGCCATTTACTCAGGCCTGATGGATGTAAGGTACCCAACTGTATCAAATGAGCATTCACTAAGTAAAGGAGTGCTGTTAGTGAGTGTCTGATAGAGAACTCTGCCATGTGTTCTTTAATAATTGAGAAAACTGAAGTAATATAATTATTTTTCTTTTTTTTCAGGCTTATTTTTCAGATATCTGCATAAAAAAACAGTCTTTCAAATTTTTAAAGATAGTAGATGAAAAAGCAGAAGAAGCCTGGATCCAGCACCAAAATTATGATGAACTAAAGTACGAAAAGTAAAGCTATAATTTCTACACTTAGAAGGTTTCAGCTTCTCCAGCTCTGTATTTAAAAGTACAGGAACAGACCTAAAGATAATAAAGGCAATTTATAGCAAGCCAACAGACAACATCAATTTAAATGGAGAGAAACTTAAAGCAATTTCACCAAAATCAGAAACAAGATAAGGCTGTCCACTCTCCCCTTATCTACTCTATATAGAACTCAAAGTCCTAACTAGAGCAATAAGACAACAAAAGGAGATCAAGGAGATACAAACTGGAAAGGAAGAAGTCAAACTCTCGATATTTGCAGACAATATGATAGTATATATAAGTGACCCCAAAAATTCTACCAGGGAACTCCTACAGCTAAAAAACATCTTCAGTAATGTGGCAGGACACAAGATTAACTCAAAAAAATTAGTAGCACTCCTAGATACAAATTATAAATGGGCTGAGAAAGAAATTAGAAACATCACCCTTTACAATATCCACAATTAATATAAAATAGCTTGGAGTGACTCTAACTAAGCAATTGAAAGACCTATATGACAAGAAATTTAAGTCTCTGGAGAAATAAATTGAAGAAGGTATCAGAAAATGGAAATATCTCCCATGCTCATGGTTAGGTAGGATCAACACAGTAAAAATGGCAATCTTAGCAAAAGCAATATACAGATTCAATGAAATCCGCATCAAAATCCCAACATAATTCTTCACAGACCTGAAAAGAATAATACTTAACTTCATATGGAAAAACAAAAAATCTAGGATAGCTAAAAGAATCCTGTACAAAAAAGCAACCTCTGGAGGTATCATCATCCCTGATGTCAAGCTCTTTATACAGCTAAACAAAACAAAACAAAAACACCTTGTAATTGGCATAAAAACTGACATGTGGACCAGTGGAATCGAAATGAAGACCCTGACATTAATCTGTACAACTATGAACACCTGGTTTTTGACAAAGAAGCCAAAATTCTACAATGGAATAAAAGAAAGCGTCTTCAACAAATAGTGCTGGCATAACTGGATGTCAATATGCAGAAGATTGCAAATAGATCCATGTCTGTTGCCATGCACAAAAATCAAGTGGATCAAAGATCTCAACATAAATACAGTTACACTGAACCTGATAGAAGAAAAACTAGGAAGTAGTCTTGAATACATTGGCACAGGAGATCACTTCCTAAATATAACACCAGTAGCACAGACACTGAGAGTAACAATTAGTAAATGGGAACTCCTAAAACTGAGAAGCTTCTGTAAGGCAAAGGACATGGTAAATAAAACAAAACAGTCTACAGAATGGGAAAAGATCTTTACAAACCCCACATCTAACAGAGGGCTGATCTCCAGAATATATACAGAACTCAAGAAACTAGACATCAAAATACCTAACAGTCCAATTAGAAAAATGGGCTACAGAGCTAAACAGAGAATTCTCAACAGAAGAATCTCAAATGGCTGAAAAACATTTAAGAAATGGCTCAACATCCTTAGTCATCAGGGAAATGCAAATCAAAATGACTCTAAGATATCGTCTTATACCTGTCAGTATGACCATGATCAAAAACACTGATGACAGCTTATGTTGGAGAAGTTGTAGAGCAAGGGGAACACTTCTCCACTGTTGGTGGGAGTGCAAACTTGTACAACCACTTTGGAAAGCAGTTCCTTAGAAAATTGGGAATCAATCTTTCTCAAGACCCAGCTATACCACACTTGGGCATATACCCAAGAAAAGCTCAATCATACCACAAGGACACATGCTCAGCTATGTTCATAACATTATTATTTGTAATGGCCAGAACCTGGAAACAACCAAGATGCCTCTCAACCAACAAATGGATTAAGAAAATGTGGTACATATATACAATGGAGTACTACTCAGCATTAAAAAACAATGGCATCATGAAATTTGCAGACAAATGGATGGAACTAGAAAATATCATCCTGAGTGAGGTAACCCAGACTCAGAAGGACAAATATGGTATGTACTCACTCATAAGTGGATACCAGATGTAAAGCAAAGAATAACCAGACTATAACCCACAGCTCCAGAGAAGCTAGCTAACAAGAAGTACCCTAAGAGGGACACATAGATCACCCTGGGAAGGGGAAATAGGTGAGATTTCCATGAACAAACTGAGGTGATGGGGGGCAATGGAGGGTAAAAGATGGGGGATGATAACATAAGGGAATGGTATGGTCGTGTTGGAACAGGGACAGAGTGGGAGAGCAATAAAAGAGATACCATGATAGAAGGAGACATCATGGGGATAGGAAGAAACTGGACGCTAGGGAAGTTCCCAGGAATCTACAAGGATGGCCTCACCTTAGACTGCTAGCAATAATGGAGAGGGTGCCTGAAGTGGCTTATGCCAGTAATCAGATTGGTGAATACCCCATCATCATAGAGCCTTCATCCAGTAACTGATAGAAGCAGATGTAGAGATCCACAGTCAAGCACCAGGCCAAGCTCCAAGAGTCCAATCAAAGGGAGAGAAGAGGGACTCTATGAGCAAGGGGCATCAAGATCATGATGTGGAAACCTACTGAGACAACCAAACTAAACTAGTGGGAACTCATGAACTGTGGACCAATAGCTGTAGAGCCTACATGGGACTGGACTAGGCCCTCTGGATAGGTCAGACAGTTGTTTAACTTGAACTGTTTAGGGGCCCCTGGCAGTGGGATCAGGATCCGTCCCTGCTGCATGAGTGGGCTTTCTGGAGCCCAGTGCTTATGGTGGGATACCTTACACAGCCTTGGTTCAAGGGGAGAGGCTGAATGTACCTGCCTCAGCTGAATGTACCAGGCTCTGCTGACTCCTCATGGGAGGCCCTGCCTTTGAGGAGATGGGAATGAGGGGTGTGTTGGGGAAGAAGGCTGGGCGGGCAGGAGGAGGGAGGAGAGGGGATCTTTGGTTGCTGTGTAAAATGAACAGAAAATTTCTTAATAATTAAAAAAAAAAAGAAAGAAATATTGGCCAGGGAGACTCCAGTGCCTCCCCAAATACAGACAGTTGTCATTTCTCCTGGTTGCCTGCCAGGAATAGTAGATTATACCTTATTGCTGGAGACATTGCACATCTTGGTTGCAAGATAAAATGAAATCAAACTGGAAGTAAGCAGGAAGCTTCTTCCCTGATGGCTACCTTGTGTGGTACAGCGTACTCTACATAATGCTTGGAGAAAAAGGGTATCAAGGTCTTATGATACTGGCACATCAAGCAAGATGTTATGAATACAAACCACTCTCTCTTCTGATTTGAGGCCCACGAAGGAATCCATGCCTAGTGCTGAGGAAGACTTGGCCCCAAGTGGGAACTCACCACTATTGGCATAGCTTTTGTCCTAGTGTCCTTTCTTCTGTTGTGATAAAAGACCCTGACAAAAAAAGTAACAGTTTACCTGGCTTATCATTACAGCAATTGAATAATTGTAAATAATTGAATAATTACAGTCAATTGTTATTGTGAAATCAAGGCACAAACTTCAGGGTTTTTTTTTCCTCAACATTAATGGTAAAAAGCAAAGAAAGAATATACACAACTGTTGCTGGAGAATTTCTCTCCAGCTCCCGCCACCAAGTCCCGCCAGTCCCAGAGCCCACTTATAAAATAAACACATAAACTCTTATATTATTTAAACTGCTTGGCCATTAGCTCAGGCCTGTCATTGTCTAGCTCTTACTCTTATATTTAGCCCATTTCTATTAATCTTTACTTTGCCACATGGCTTGTGGCTTACCGGTACTTTACATCTTCCTTGTCCTGATGGCGGCTGGCAGTGTCTCTCTTTCCGCCTTCCATTTCCCAGAATTCTTTTCCTTGTCCCGCCTATACTTCCTGCCTAGCCAATGGCCAATCAGTGATTTATTTACTGACCAATCAGCAACACACTTGACATACCGACCATCCCACAACACTTCCCCTTTTCTTTTCTTAAAAAGGAAGGTTTTAACTTTAACATAGTAAAATTACATATAACAAAACAATTATCAAGCAAGAATTACAGTTACAATATTAAAGAAGAGATCCTATCTATCTTATATTTGTAAGTTTAAGGTTTTATATCTAACTTATCTTTTATTATAACTAAGGAAAATTGTAAGTATCTAGTCTTTAACCATATCAAAGACCTCAGAAGGATATACTACTACCTGAGAAATGGAGAAGGATATAGGCAACTTTTAGGAGTCTTGTAGGGTAGACAGAGACAGTTGGCAGCCTGGACAGTCATTCAAAGTTCTCTTGTAAAGTTGGGGCATCTGTCTTTAGCCCATAGGCCTAGAGTCTCTTATTCATTTTTCTGTGTGTCCTGTAGAATGTCTGGCAGTTTTCTCTGCAAAGCAGGAACCTGAAGGACCATTTTGTCAAGCAAAGTTCAGTGGTCACCTTTGTATGGGTCCTGCATGTCCAGTTGATCAGGCAGTCCAGGCAAGAACAGTTTCTTGCCCAAATGGCTATTTTTGTCAAGGTGAAGATAAACTCCGTATGGAGTGTCTTTGATGCCCATCCTCCTCTCTGAAGTAAATCGGTGCTGTCAGGAGCAGACATGTCTCACTGTCCAGAAAGTCTAAATTTTTAAAACATTTTAAATGCCATATTCTGTAGGTCTTTGAAGTGTTTGAAGACTACCTATCTATCTGAAATATAACTATGTATACCTAGAAGACTTAACTAACATGGCTATAAATATTATCATAGATGACTAACTATTAATCTATTTTTTAATTATCCATTATAATTTTAAATGAGTTACATAAACATAATATCTCAAACAAGAATAGAAATATATATATATATACAGTATAACAAATTAAGTTTAAATTTGTATCAATAAACTAAAATCTATAGCAATGTAAAACATTTTAAACAAGTTGTTACTCTTTAAAAGTAGGTTCATTAATCTACCCTTTCATCCTATCATATCTAAACTATCCTCCTTTTTGTTTTAGAAAGAGATTGTATTTATAATCAACCTGATTTAAATAAAAATATTGGTTTTTCTCTGTCCCACACCAGAGGGCTCTTCTGATTTGGGACATAAGAATCTCTTAACCATTTTTTTTTTTTTGAGCAATATGTCTGGGTTTAGAGGGGGAGTGAGCCAATTCCATCTCTAACGCCAGCTTGGTATATTTGGGAATTTGGGCGTAGCTTTTCTTACTACTTCCTGCTGGAGGGGGACGCTGTATCTTATGGGGACATAAAGAAAATTTTAGGATCATGGAGTAGTCCGTGAGGCTGTATATCTGAGCCAGTTGACTTGAAACCATTCTGGATGTTGGATCATCTAGGCCATGGTGTCATTGGAGACCTTTCAGGAGGTCTTGGCTGGTCAAATCTGATGTATCTTAATCTGGAACAAATCCACAGTCTCTGGCTTTCTGTGGAAACAAGAGCAGAGACTCTTTTCCAAAGCAACATATCCTTATATCCAAATTTTGAAGTCAAGGTACCTTTAAAATATACATTTTGGCATAACTCAACAGCTTTTACAATCAAATGTTTTTCTGCAGTTACGAATATCAAAGAGAACATAATCCAGATTCTTTGTGTGGTAGCCATCTTTACGTGGCTTATTTTTTTATATTAGCGTGAGCCTATTGCTTTAAACTGCAGCCTTCTAAGCCTGAAATGGGGCAGTGGCTGCTGGCTCCGCCCACTTCAGCTTCCCAACATGGCGGTGGTCCGCGCTTTCCGCCAGCTCTGGGAGCCGTAACTCTCAGAAATAGTGGGTCTACACTTTTACCAAAGTAGCGTGTAGCCCAGAAACTTCTTTTTTTTGTTTTGTACTAGCAAAGGCTAAATCCACCACATAGCTTAATGTGTTACTTGCAGAGGCCTCATTTCTACCATACTGCAGGTCGAGAGTGCACACTAGGAACCCGCCAGTAGCTCAAACCGGCAGCTGCCGCTTATTTGAGAGAGACAATTAGGAAGCTGTTTTTAGGTCCGTTTTAGAATCTTTTTTCTAAGTTTTTAGGTGGAAACTCTTGCCCCACGTTGGGCGCCATTTGTTGCTGGAGAATTTCTCTCCAGCTCCCGCCACCAAGTCCCGCCAGTCCCAGAGCCCACTTATAAAATAAACACATAAACTCTTATATTATTTAAACTGCTTGGCCATTAGCTCAGGCCTGTCATTGTCTAGCTCTTACTCTTATATTTAGCCCATTTCTATTAATCTTTACTTTGCCACATGGCTTGTGGCTTACCGGTACTTTACATCTTCCTTGTCCTGATGGCGGCTGGCAGTGTCTCTCTTTCCGCCTTCCAATTCCCAGAATTCTTTTCCTTGTCCCGCCTATACTTCCTGCCTAGCCAATGGCCAATCAGTGATTTATTTACTGACCAATCAGCAACACACTTGACATACCGACCATCCCACAGCACACAACCTCACTTGCTTGTTCAGGGCTCAGCCTAGAGCAGTGGTTCTCAACCTTTCTGATGCTGTGACCATTTAACACAGTTCCTCATCTTGTGGGGTTCCCAACTATAAAATTATTTCATTGCTGCTTCATAACTCTAGTGTTGCTACTGTTACAAATTATAATGTAAATAATACCTGTGTTTTCTAATAGTCTTAGGAGACCCCTGTGAAAGGGTTGTTTAGCCCTCATAGGGGTCACAATGCACAGATTGAGAACTGCTGGCCTAGAGTGTGGGCCTACCCACAATCAGCTAAGGTTTCCTACCTTAATTGACAATCAAGAGAATCCCAAGCAAATATATCTACAATCCAAACTGAGGTAGATGATTCTTTTTTTATTTCCTTTACAAGTCCTTTGCGCATATACTATGGTTTCTGGTTTTGTGAATTCATGGGATTTCTGTGTGTGGAAACGTGTGTGTCTCTGAATCCATGTTTTTCTTATGCTTTTCTTTGTTTCTTTTGTTCATTTGTCTGTTTTGTCATATTCTGGTTTGTTTTTGTTTTCTTATTTTATTAATATTCTTTATATTATTGTTTATATTCTAAGAAGAGAGAGAAATGGTGGGGATTCAAATGAGAGGGGAGTTGGGGAGGACCTGGGGCAATTTGGAGAAGGGGAAACTATAATCAGAATATGTTATCTTTGAAAACTATTTTCAATAAACATAAATCACAAAAAACAATAAAGTCAAGATTTTTATAATCATCCAAGGCTCCTTTTAAAAAAAAGAAAAGAAAGAAAAAGGAATTAACCTCACTAAAACAGCAGTCAATTGTTAACAAAAAAAAAAATGGTTCTGGGCCAACCTGGTAAATATATACAAATAAAAATTAATTTTGACCTATTAACTAACACTAAGCAAAACAGTAAGTTTTAGATGACTCATACTTAAATATGAGTCAAATCTTTAAAAGCTTTAAGAACAAAATGTTGGAAAGTATCTCCACCCCATATGTTTAGGTAAATGTTTTAGTTGGCCAGATCAAATAATGGGTAAGGTAATTTTAACAAACCTTAAACTTTAGGGGTAAAATTACAGCTCAGTGGAGCTGAATTCAATCCCCAGAGCACAATAAATAAAGATAAACAAATAAATGGTAAATAGATATGTAGATGATAGATACATAGATAGATGACAGATACCTAGAAAATAGATAGATAAATAGATAGATGATAGATAGATAGATAGATAGATAGATAGATAGATAGATAGATAGATAGATAGATAGAAACAATCAAATACATAAACAATTAATTTTGTTTTCAAAGATACAGTTTGTAAAAAGTGAGTTGTCACTGAAGCTTGATGACTAGTGTACCATCCCCAGAATCCACAGTGAAAGTGAAGAATTAAATCTGAAGAACTGCCTCCACATGCCTGCCTTTCAATATTCATTCTTAAACAAATACACATACACACAATAATAATAATAATAATAATAATAATTTTTAAAATCTGTTTGCCATGGGGGTGTACATCTGTAATCCCAGAAGAGGAGGTAGGATTGGTACAAATTTGAGGACAGCCTAAGCTGTGGAGTGAATTTCAAACCAATAAGACCTCCAAAGTAAGGCTTTGTCTCAAATAAGAAACAAAAATAAATGAAAATGCATAAAATGAAAATTTAAAAGACATGACACAAAATGGGAGAAAATGTTCACAAACACATGAAAAGATGCATTTTTAAAATATAAATATTTGTATTATTCACTTCTATATTTATATCAATGTTTACTTAAAGTCATAAATACAGATATTTTTGGAATATTCATTAATTCTCAAATATTGATTGTGAATATAAATATAATCAAGTGCTGCATGATGACATTTGAGTCAATGGCATACAGTGTACATGGCATATGATGTATGCTGGTGTGTAATAGACTATGCCTTCTAGATTTTTATAATTATACCATACAATGGCTACACTATTTGAAATTCCTGTGCATTTCACAGGAATTAACATTGTTACTGAGTGACTCATAAATGTGTATATGAATACATATAACAATAGTTTTATATATGTGTGTATATATATATACAAAACAATGTAACAATAGTTATGTCATGTACAAATAATATATGCTGTGGTTTACTGTTTATTCATTTAATTTTTCCATTGATGCTCTACTTTTTCTATGCATAGTACTAGACACTGTCTTAGAAATAAGAGAGGCTTAGATCCTGTCCACATAATGCGTATACTTCATTTATTTTCTCTTGGATGCTTTCTTTATATATAATACTTATGTGTTGAATTCATTACACATTTACTGGATTTAAAAGATCTTCATGTGGCACTATATATTTTAGGTTTCAGAATTTTCAGAATTTTTCTGTGAAGAGTGTACTTTCATTTGGCAAATTATAACATCCCACAGACAGAGTATGGCTTCTCAATTATTGTTATTAATAAAAATTTATTTGGGACATTTTGTAGGAATTGCCTATGGCTGAACTCCTACTATAGTAGTAGAGTTGAATAGGCAGAAAGACAAAGTGGTCCATAAAACTAAAATATTCATTATTATCTGACTTTTCTCTAAAACACTTGCTAAAGCCTATTCTAGATTAATTTGGGAAGAAAAAAGTGGATATTCCTCCTAGTGATTGGATATTCGTGTTTGATCACTATAGCATTCTACAAAGTTTGACAGTAATAAAGAGAAGTCAACTTAAGTGATTATCTTATCATCTTACTATTATTTTAGACATAGAAACAGTATGACCTGGTACAATAACGCCGGCTAACATCAATAATACAAACCACAGCCTAACAAGAAACAAACATGTTGCCACCTCAAAATCATTACCTTAAGGTTGATGTTAAAATACAACTCAAACTTTGTTGTGACTTTATTTTGGAAGCTTCTATGTTGCTCTTCTAAGTTGACATTTCCCTTCACACTTTTCTACACTATTAGTAGCAAGTATTTTATCAGCTTCTAAAGCAAAGGTAGTACTCTAAACAGGATTAGTGGGTGACATACTTTTTTAGATATAATGATCTGCTTATTGCCATTAAGACAAGGAAATTACCGTTGCAGACAATCATTGCACGCAACTCTAATTGCAGACATCCTGAATTATCTCTTTAGGAAAATTACCTTTAGGATATTTAAAGACTGCTTTGAGATACACAAATTACAGATAGACAACATTTTTTTTCCTAGGGAACTAATCAATTGTAGATAAATACAGCTTGATCAACAGTTCAAAATAAGAGGTTGCTACATTAACTTTAAAGACAAGAGTGTTTCATTCTTAATGTTTGTTTCATAACAGCTCAGGCATATGTCTGACAGAACTTCAGTCAGCGTGTAACTGTAGAAGTACTTGTCAACTTTCATGAATAAATGACTTCATCAGTGAATTGGAAAATACATAAGTGACAAGGAATAAAGCTTATAAAATAAAAAAAAATGGGTCCTTTATAAAAGACCTGTTTTGAAACACTTCCGTATTTTATGTTTTAACCTTTATTACATCAACATCTTCATGAGTAGTGGCATATCTTTCATCTTGGCAAGGACCTATATGGTGCTCTATCCTCAGTGATATAGCATGTAGTGGCTATCATTTACTAAACATTATTAAAAATATATTCAGTCTTCCCATTAATCTGTGATTAATTGTGTGACTTTTCCTGCGAAAACAATAAACAAATGTCTGTCTACCCCAGGTAGGATGTCAACAATAGACTGAAGAAAATTTCAACCAAGTCTAGTTTAGTGAACCCGTGAATTTATTGGGATTACTCCCAAGAAACTAGATGACCCAAAGGCAGCATCAACACTGAAAAGCCCACTTTTCTATGGGTAATGGCACAAAAACTACACGTTGGTAGCCCCATGTACAGCTTGACCAGTCAGAGCAACTCCTTCCTCAGCAGCTGCTGCTTATATGGCTTTGGGGAGCTGTGATGTGAAGCTTCTAAATTTCAGGAGTTTCCTACACCTTGTACATTTCATTTAAATTTTAAGTCTTAATAATCTGCCTCCTCTCTCCAGGATGGAAGGTTTTGGTTTAGAGGCTATACAACAATAGTGATCTTAAGGCCAGGTCCACATTATTAATAGCCTACCATTATATCTAATATCTAATTTTTGTATCACATCATATACATTAAATCCTTAATAAATTAAAGAATCTTGTCTGGGATGAAGTGGCTTGACATAGAGAGATTGGCAGAGTCAGAGCTAGCTACCTCCCAGCCAGGCTGCATCTTAGTGAGAAGGAGACTTTCCCTAAGTACAAGACTAGGAAATATAGTTTACAAAAAAAAAAATATAAGCACAAAATTGGGACTATAAAAATTGTTCACCCTATAACTTCAGCAAACCTAAACTACAAACTATTGAAGAAATGGAGAATAGATAGATGGTTTTAATTAATGTTGCTAGTCTGGAATGAATTATTAGCATATGCAATCAAAGTAAATGTGGATGTAAGGGCAGATTCTAATCCACTTTGATATCTTCTTCAAAAGAAAGAAATATTCACACAAGATGTGCAAGAAGAGTACCATGTGACAAGGGAAAGGCCTATAGAAAGACAGTAATATGTCAGCAATAACTGTTGTATCTAGCAGCCCAGGAATACCTTGACTCACTGGCAAGTAGCAAAATCCAAACCCAGCAAAATAAGATTCTGTTTCTGGGGTTTAGAAAGGTCCATGAAGCTGCTGACACTTTGACTGGAGTTTTTAGTCTCCAGAGCTGTGAAGGAATCAATTTCTGATATTTTAGCAGCCATGCTCGTGATATTTGGTATGGAAAACATAAACTCTATATTATTTATTGGCTGCTAACATCCGCAGCACTACCACCTCCATAAGAGATCACTTATTCTCTATGAATTCATGGCAGTAGGGTGGTCCTCTGTCATGTCAACACACCTTCTGCTAACTTCCTCAGATTGTGTTTTTCTTTTATTTTATATAAGAGATTTTCTAGTCATGTTACATACCAGCCACGGATTCCCCTGTCCTTCCTCCTCCCACACCTCAGCCTTCCCCTCCAATCTACCCCCCCATTCCCACCTCCTCCAAGGCAAGGTTTCCCCTGGGGAGTCAGCCCAGCCTGGTACATTCAGTTGAGAGAGGTCCAGTCCCTCCTCCCTGCACCAAGGTTGAGCAAAATGTCACAGCATAGGCCCTGGGTTCCAAAAAGCCAGCTCATGCACCAAGGACAGGTCCTGGTCCCACAGCCTGGGGGCCTCCTAAACAGTTTAAGCTAATCAACTGTCTCACTTATCCAGAGGGCCTAGTCCAGTTCCATGGGGGCTCCTCAGATATTGGTTCACAGTTCATGTGTTTCCACAAGTTTGGCTATTTGTCCCTGTGCTTTTTCCAATCATGGTCTCTATATCTCATGCTCATATAATCCCTCCTCTCTCTCACCAGTTGGACTCCTGGACCTCCACCTGGACCTTGGCCATGGATCTCTGCATCTGCTTCCATCAGTCACTGGATGAGAGTTCTATCATGACAGTTAGGTGTTCGGCCATCGATCACCAGAGCAGGTCAGCTCAGGCACTCTCTCAACCATTGCCAGTAGTCTATAGTGGGGGTATCTTTGTGGATTTCTGAGGACCTCTTTAGCACTCTGCTTTTTCCTATTCCTGTGGAGTCTTCATTTATCATGGTATCTCTTTCCTTGTTCTCCCACCCTGTTCCTGATCCAGCTAGGACCTCCTGCTCCCCTAAGCTTTCTTTCCCCCTACCCTTGCTTTACATTACCCCCCTCACCTCCAGTTTGCTCATGTAGATCTCATCCATTTCTCTGTCACTGGGAGATCCCTGTGTCTTTCTTAGGGTCCTCTTTACTAGGTAGCCTCCCTGGAGTTGTGAGTTGCAGTCTGGTTATCCTTTGCTTTACATCTAACATCCACATATGAATGAGTACTGTTAACCTCCATAAGTAAAATAGACATGAATTTCCACCTTAGCCTCTTCTCACATACAACCTATACTAGCACAGTGCCTATAATACTGAATCCTCTCTATATTTAAGAAACTGAGATTCCGTACTAAAAGAAATGACATGAATACATCTTTCCACCTATTCAACTCTACTATTACAGTCAAAAAGCAGGCAGAGATAATGCCTACAGAAAGGATATTCATGTGACCCATTTGCCTGGGATTGCTGTGGATATCACTGTATAAAATAAAAGGCTGATTGGCCAGTGGCCAGGCAGGAAGTATAGGCAGGACAAGGAGAGAGAAGAATTCTGGGAAGTGGAAGACTGAGTCAGGGAGACACTGCCAGCCGCCACCATGACAAGCAGCATGTGAAGATGCCAGTAAGCCACAAGCCACGTGGCAAGGTATAGATTTATAGAAATGAATTAATCTAAGATATAAGAACAGTTAGCAAGAAGCCTGCCATGGCCATACAGTTTGTAAGCAATATAAGTCTCTGTATTTACTTGGTTGGGTCTGAGTGGCTGTGGGACTAGCAGGTGATAGAGATTTGTCCTGACTGTGGGCCAGGCAAGACTGGAAAACTCTAGCTACAAATGGCGCCCAACGGCTCGAGTTTTCACCTTAAACCTGAGAATATTTAATAAGCAATTCTAAACAGAGCCAAAACCAGGTTCCTGCTTCATGTCTTATATGGGCAACTAGATGCCCCAAAACTCGGGTTTGACCTACTGGTGGGTTCCTGGCGTTTGCGCTTGACCTGCAGTATGGTGGGAATGAGGCCTCTACAAGCGGCACATTACACTGCTGCTGTGTGCTGGATTTAGCCTTTGCTGATATTAAAAAAAAAAAAAAAAAGAAAAGAAAAGAAAAAAAAAAGAGGTTTCTGGGCTACACGCTGCTTGGATAAAAGCATAGACCCATGATGGCTCCCAGAGCTGGCGGTAAAGGTACCACCGCCATGTTGGAAAGCTGAGGTGGGCGGAGCCAGCAGCCATAGCGCTGTATCAGTCTTACAAATGCTGCAGTTTAAAGCAATAGATTCACAATAAGACAGATTCAGATATAATAGTTTACAATGTGTGTAAAAATATGTGTAGGCTTGAAAGAGACAAAACAGGTGATATATACAGTTATATAAACAAATATATAGTTTTAAAAAATAAAATCTTTAAAGAGACAGTAAAATTAATATAAAAAATAAGCCACATAAAGATGAATATTATACAGAGAATCTGGATTGTGTTGTCTTTGGGATTTTTAACTGCAGAAAAACATTTGATCATAAAAGATGTTGAGTTAAACTAATACGTATATTTTAAAGGTACCTTGACTTCAAAATTTGAATGTAAGTATATGTTGCCTTGGAAAGGAGGCTCTGCTTTTGTTTCCACAGAAAGCAAGAGGCTATGGATTTGTTCCAGATTAAGATATATCAGGTTTGACCAGCCAAGACCCCCTGAAAGGTCTCCTATGATACCAAGGCCCAGATGATCCAACATCCAGAACCATTTCAAGGCAACTGGCTCAGACGATACACCCTCACGGACTACTCCATAATCCTAAAATTTTCTTTGTGTCCCCATAAGATACAGCGCCCCCTCCAGCAGGAAGTAGTAAGAGAAGCTACACCCAAATTCCCAAATAGGCCAAGCTGGCTTTGGAGATGTATGAAAGTTAAAACCTTCCTTTAAAAAAAAAAAAAAGAAAGAAAGAAAAGGGGAAGTGCTGTGGATATCACTGTATAAATAAAATGCTGATTGGCCAGTGGCCAGGCAGGAAGTATAGGCGGGACAAGGAGAGGGGAGAATTCTGGGAAGTGGAAGACTGAGTCAGGGAGACACTGCCAGCCGCCACCATGACAAGCAGCATGTGAAGATGCCAGTAAGCCATGAGCCACGTGGCAAGGTATAGATTTATAGAAATGGGTTAATTTAAGATATAAGAACAGTTAGCAAGAAGCCTGCCATGGCCATACAGTTTGTAAGCAATATAAGTCTCTGTGTTTACTTAGTTGGGTCTGAGCACCTGTGGGACTGGCGGGTGACAGAGATTTGTCTGTAGGCCAGGCAAGAATGGAAAAGTCTAGCTACATGGGATAGTCACTGTATAGCTGTTACTGTTGCCAAGTTATTACTTATAAGTCCTTTCAATTACAAAAAGGGAAAAATTTACTAGAATTGTCATAATCATCCTGAGTAAAGACATACAAATTCAGCAATGATGCTTAAAATGGGAAGTGATGCAATTTGTTATAGAATATAAGTATGTGGTGCTGTCCAATGATGATAAGGTAAACACGGGTCAAGTATTAAATTTTCATGACTGCCTTTTTATGACTTGTTCCTCAAAAAACCCAGAAATTAAATGATGGCATCATTTTCCAGTCAACATAAGACATGCACAGTAATACTGACACCTGATGCTATGTAACAAATCATTTCAAATATATTTGCTAGCTCTCATAAAAATATCCTCATCTTCTCCCAAGATTCTCCAAAAACCTAATGTTACAGCAATAGACTCAAGTGAGAGAATACTCCTTTTATTTAAACCAAATCTTGGTGTAGATAAATCTGCTTGGGATCAGGATACTGTAGATGTAACCAACCATCTTATTAAATAAGAAACACAGAACCAATGCAAAGAAGAAAGCCAAGAGGTCAGAGCTAAGAGCTAAAACCTTACTCTTCCTCCTGCGGTGGTCCTACCTCTCCGAAAGAGAGCTAATTTCTGTGTTAAAGTCTTTATATAGACTTTCTGTTCTGCCTTCTCATTGGTTGTAAACCCAACCACATGACCGCCTCGTCACTGCCTGTCTATAAAGACCTCCAAGTCTTCTATGGTTGGTATTGAGATTAAAGGCGTGTGTATCCAATGCTGGCTGTATCCCTGAACACACAGAGGCTTACCTAGATCTGCCTACCAAGTGCTGAGATTACAAGCGTACACCACCACTGTCCTGCTTTCCTATGGCTTGCTAATAGCTCTGACCCCCGGGCAACTTTATTTATTAACATACAAATAACATTTTAATACAAATAAAATATCACCATATTTCCCCTTTTCTATTTTAATAAAAAGAAAAAAGGAAAAAGCTTATAACTAACATAAGAAAAACTATATACAAAACTACAATAACTATATACAATATATACAGGTAATAAATACCTAAACAATGTCTAGTTAATTTGTATTTGACAAATTCAGAGAAAATAATTCCATTATCTATCTATTGTATCTGATTCACTTTCTATCCTAATTAATCTTCAACTATAACTAACTAATCTTCAACCCCCTCAGAGACCCAAGAAGGAAATAATATTAGCTAACAAAAATAAAAACAGGAAGTACATGCAAGCAACTTACAAAAAATTGTGTGTTGACAGAAACAGCCAGCTACCTGGACAGTCATCTGAGGTTTCTCCACAGTGTTGGGGCATCATCTTCAGCCTATAGGCTTAGTGTATCTGACAGACTCATTTGTGAAGTAGGATGTACACAAGATCAACAGTTCAACTTCACATTGGGTGAGAGCAGTCTATATACCAGAAACTCCTGAATTCCACTAGTGTCATGTCATAATTCAGGATTTTAAATTCTGGAAATTGTTGATGGTTTTTTAATTCAGCTGTCCATTCTTCTTGGCTGTGTGCATATGGCTTCATCTCAGCATCCCGTTCTTCTCCACATCCCTCTATCAAATGCCTGTCTACTATTGAGAGGCGTGAGCTTAGTTACTCTTCAAGAATAACTGTTTCAGCTGCTGTTCCATTGCACATCAGAAGCCATCGGCCCACTGCCTGTTAAGCTGCCTTCAAGAAAAAGGGCACTGTACCTTTTCCAGATTGCGAAGGCCACGTCAGGGATGGTGCCATATTGTCCTGGCCTCAGAAGATGCCTTTTGATAAAGCCATAACCACACTTGTTTTGTCAAGAATCAGTAGTTCTTTGTTTCATGTCCTGTCTGTCCTGTTTGTCAGCAGTTGATTCAAGGATACTTTGTTCTCCAGTGGCTAACTTTTGCCACAATGAAAGTTAACTCCAATTGTAGTTTTTTCAACGCCCATATTTTCTCTGAAGTAGATTAGTACTGCCAGGAGCTGACATGTCTCATAGTCTTAACAAAAAAGAAAAATTTTCTAAGTTACTAAAACATTTTAAATGCCATATTCTGTAGATCTCTGAAGGGTTTGAAGATGACCTGTCTGTCTAAAATATATCTGCTCAATCTTGAAAACATACCTAATATGACTACAAGTTCTATTATAATGTCTAACTACTAACTTTCATTTCTTTGTATCCTAGTAGTTGATAATAACAATAGGATACCTTTACTGGAAACCCATGAATTGAATTAACTCTCTGCTACGTACACAGTAATACACCACATTGAAAAGAGGAAAATAAGAACAAAAAAATACTTCCTATACAGCAATTTTGAAATTGTCCTATATATTCATTGCTAGTTTCTGGATTAAGGTCCAGTTCTATTCCTTGTGAATAGCATGTTCACTGCCCTTGATTGGACCTTTGAGGCATTTTTTAAATATTTCAATAAGAAATACCCTACATCAGTGACTAACTCGTTTCCTTATTCAGCTTTATAAATCTATCTTTTGGTGAGCCAAAAGCCTATTCTCATTGTATGCTCAGTCTACACTAATCCCAGGTAGTGTAATACCTTCAAAAACAGTATGGACTTGACCTGTTTGGAGATCCAAGCTTTGAGTGAAGGCATTTCCACCTCATAGGACTTGGAAAATGTTTTTGACTTTTCCAGAAGTCTCAATGTTTAGCAAAACTGCAAGATAAGTCTTCTTATACCTTTTGTATAATAGAAAGCAGTTATGAGAGGCCTTCTTAAATCTTCTTGGGGTGTAAAGAAGACCCTTACCTTCATCACTTTTCCCCTAAACTTTACATTCTCAGAAACTTCTTGGATTTGATCTATACTTTAATGTCATATCTTGTTTTGGAAATTGTAACTAACTGAAGAAAAATGAGTTGTTATTATTCCTCTAAACTTTTCTTGAAATCTGAAGATTCACTTTCCTTCTTTCTTTTTTTGGAGGCTAAAAAGAGTAGTTTAAGTTATTTTCCCTGAAATATTTTGGTGATCTAAGTTCATTGTATACTTTATGCTTACATATTTTCCTTAGTCACAATATGAGCAAACTTAATGTAACTAACAAGCACCTCTTATTCTCCACCTTCTTCCTGGCCTGTCACTACCTTTTGTAACACACTGTGCTTGTCCACTGCTTGATCTCGAGTGAAGGTACCATCTCCCTTTCAGATATTGCTTTCTGTTCCTGTTAGTTATTGATGTACAAATGTCACTACAAATTTAACAGTTTGAGCAACTCCTTTATTATGTATATGGCAATTTCTCTAGAAAAAAATTCAACTAGAGAAATCCATAGAAACTCTGATCTTTCAGACTGGATTCCTGTGCTCACACAAAATGACTGGGTGTCATTATCAGAAAGAGACTACCTGGTGGGTTTGAAAATTCCCTTGGTGTGCCTTGAATCTTTGCTAATGTATTATTATCCCTAAAGACAGAACTTATAGATCAGAAAGGAAATTGAAACATGAATTGACAGCAGGTAGAATATGTTCCTTTTACAAAATTTCTACCACCTTCTTCTGCTTAATGTTCTGCTTCATCTCTCCCAATGATTTTATAGTTAGAAGCTTTACAGAGTTGTAATTAAAGTCCAAAAAAACCACCCATAACTCTTTATGATTTCTGGTACCATTTATGCATAAGTATGCAAGAATATTTACTAACATAACTGATGAGGCATTTTTAATGTGGTAGTAAAAATATGCAATACTAAAAATTATTGGAAATTTTCTTTCTCCCATTTACATTCATTATTAGTTCTGATATGTTCTGTGTACTGTGAATAAAGTAAAATTTCTACTCAGTAGATTAAAAATTACTGGCACTCATTTGGAAATTTTCAGAATTAAGCCAATTAAGTGTTGAACATTTTCCAAAGCATTCTCTTCTACCCTCTGGCTGCAAAAGCAAATACTCAGAAGAAGCATTGCAATTAGCACTCAGATCACACTGCACTGCCCCATGCACATGCCTTTATTGAAAAAAAGGAGGTGGCCTCTTACAGATAGACAACTTTGGAGGAAGTTTCTTGAGTCATTTCATGCTTTAATGATATAGTCCATTAATTCTTTTTATTAAAAAGATAATTATTCATTTAAAAGAAAATAATAGTACATAATAAAAAAAAGTCATAATCCATCCTTTCTATTTCTGTAGTGAAATTCACCTAATTTGGAAGTATATAAAAACATACTGCAAATTTTACTAATAAATTTGAAAATGGTGTAAATATCATCTTTCTGTATTGTTAACTGAAAATCAATTAAGTTAGAACCTGTTACTTTAATATTTAAGTAATTTGTTATTCACAGAATATGCATTGCTGAAAGTTTTCAGATATGCAGAAGACAATATTCTCTCATTTGAAAATGACTGATTACTAATGAATACTTAAAATACATCTCATTCAAGAAAAAATAACTTTTTGACTGATTAGACTTGAAAATATTCAGATTTAGTTTTGTTGACTATTTTAAGTAGTGAATTTTTTAAATATATTATGTGCTGTGGGATGGTCTGTATGTCAAGTGTGTTGCTGATTGGTCAGTAAATAAATTACTGATTGGCCAGTGGCTAGGCAGGAAGTATAGGTGGGACAAGGAGAAGAATTCTGGGAAGTGGAAGGCTGAGAGAGAGACACTGCCAGCCACCACCATGACAAGCCGCATGTGAAGATCCCGGTAAGCCACAAGCCATGTGGCAAGGTATAGATTAATGGAAATGGATTAATTTAAGCTATAAGAACAGTTAGCAAGAAGCCTGCCACGGCCATACAGTTTGTAACTAATATAAGTCTCTGTGTTTACTTGATCGGGTCTGAGTGGCTGTGGGACTGGCGGGTGAGAGAGATTTGCCCTGACTGTGGGCCAGGCAGGAAAACTCTAGCTACAAATGGTGTCCAACGTGGTGGCAAGAGTTTCCACCTAAAACCTGAGTAAAAAGATTCTAAAATGGAGCTAAAAACAGCTCCTAGTTGTCTCTTTCAAGCTAGCGGCAGCCTGCGTGTTTGAGCTACTATGGCGGGTTCCTGGCGTGCATGCTCGACCTGCAGTATGGCGGGAATGAGGCCTCTGCAAGTGGCACATTAAGCTGTGTGGTGGATTTAGCCTTTGCTAGTACAAAAAAAAAAAAAGAGGTTTATGGGCTACACGCTGCTTTGATAGAAGCATACACCCACTATTTCTGAGAGTTGATGGCTCCCAGAGCTGGCGGAAAACGTACTACCGCCATGTTGGGAAGCTGAAGTGGGCGGAGCCAGCAGCCATAGCACCAGCGCCGTTTCAGGCTTAAAAGGCTGCAGTTTAAAGCAATAGGCTCAAGATAATATAAAAAAATAAGCCACGTAAAGATGGCTACCACACAGAGAATCTGGATTATGTTCTCTTTGATATTCATAACTGAAGAAAAACATTTGATTACAAAAGCTGTTGAGTTATGCCAAAATGTATATTTTAAAGGTACCTTGACTTCAAAATTTGGATGTAAGGATATGTTGCTTTGGAAAGGAGGCTCTGATTTTGTTTCCACAGAAAGCCAGAGGCTATGGATTTGTTCAAGATTAAGATACATCAGGTTTGACCAGCCAAGACCCCCTGAAAGGTCTCCGATGACACCATGGCCCTGATGATCCAACATCCAGAATGGTTTCAAGGCAACTGGCTCAGACAACATACCCTCATGGACTATTCCATAATTCTAAAATTTTCTTTTTATCCCTGTAAGATACAGTGCCCCCCTCCAGCAGGAAGTAGTAAGAGAAACTACGCCCAAATTCCCAAGTATACCAAGCTGACTTTGGAGATATGTAAAGGTTAAAACCTTCCTTTTTAAGAAAAGAAAAGGGGAAGTGCTGTGGGATGGTCTGTATGTCAAGTGTGTTGCTGATTGGTCAGTAAATAAATTACTGATTGGCCAGTGGCTAGGCAGGAAGTATAGGCGGGACAAGGAGAAGAATTCTGGGAAGTGGAAGGCTGAGAGAGAGACACTGCCAGCCACCACCATGACAAGCCGCATGTGAAGATCCCGGTAAGCCACAAGCCATGTGGCAAGGTATAGATTAATGGAAATGGATTAATTTAAGCTATAAGAACAGTTAGCAAGAAGCCTGCCACGGCCATACAGTTTGTAACTAATATAAGTCTCTGTGTTTACTTGATCGGGTCTGAGTGGCTGTGGGACTGGCGGGTGAGAGAGATTTGCCCTGACTGTGGGCCAGGCAGGAAAACTCTAGCTACAATGAATATATCTATGGCCAAAGGAAAGGAAAGTGGATCCTTGAGATTTGCACCAAAACCTATTTTATTGTTTCAGTTACCTGTGTACTACACAATGAAAAGGTTTTACCTAAGCCTTACATTTCACTTCTGTCACTTTTTTATCTTTGCACATTATTGTGCTAGTTGCTTCATCTTTGTGTACAAAAAAACCCTAATGCTTAGTGCTCTATATAGATACTTTACATTTCCCTTTGAATTATGTTTTTACAGTGATTTTTGTTTGAAGGGAATATGAATAATGAAATGTAACCAGCAAGTGAAAGTGTATTAAAAATTTTAAATGACATGTGTGCTTTTATTTTCAAGTTCAATATTCATTTTTATTCAATATGCAGAAATTGAAAAGTCTTTCAGAATTACTATAGGAGATGCAATTTAAATGTTTAAGAAACTTGTAAATCTACAATGTTGAGTGCAAATTATATAGTTGTACCAATGACAAAGAAAGAAACCTATTGCATAAAATTCTCCCAAACTTTCTAACACTTGCATAGTATAGAACAACTGTGTAAAACTTTGTCCTGAACAATGATTGCCTCCTGGTTAAGTAAACTAGCACAGAAAGAAACCTTGTCCTTTTCATAGTTTCTGAAATTATCTGTAAATACTTCAGTTCTTTTGCTTAGGCATTAATTACTACTAACCTGGAAGTTTTTCAGAGAACATTAGTACTCCAATATAATGGTAATGGTTTATATGTTTAAATGCATTCATTTTCGATCTCATATGAGTCCACTCCCTACTTCTCCACAAGCAATAAAGTGTGTGTCTTGAAACCCCAGTGAATGATGTGCAGAGAACACTCAGGTTAGTAAGAACAAGCGCAGAGCTCAAAGCTGAAAGAATCAACACCATATTATTTTCTTACAGGTTTGTTTAAATAGGTATTGTCTTCAAACACCACAGGGCAGACTATAGAAAATCAAGCTTCTAAAATCTCTGAGTTTCTTTTTTTGTTTGTTTGTTTTTTTGTTTTTCAAGACAGGGTTTCTCTGTGTAGCTTTGTGCCTTTTCCTGGAATTCACTCTGTAGCCCAGGCTGGCCTCGAACTCACAAAGATCCACCTGCCTCTGCCTCCTGAGTGCTGGGATTAAAGGCGTGTGCCACCACCGCCTGGCCAATCTCTGAGTTTCTTACAGCAACGCAGAAAGTAGATTTTGTTTTCATCCTTCCATTAGAGAAAGAAAATCTAACCAGCAAATATGCCTGTCCTCAGAGTTACATGTAAAACTGTCACCGTCATCGGATGGAGCTTAGGATTTAGCTCACTTGATAAGAGTGGAAGCCTTGCATTGAGGAATCTTGACCCATAGCACTGAATAAACTATGCTTATAGCAAACACTCATAATCCTAGCACTCAGTAGGTAGAGACAAGAAAATCAGAAATCCAAGGTCATCCTTGTTATACAGTAAGTTTGAGACCAGCTTGTTAAGTCTTGTCTCAAAATCAAAAGACAAAGCTACTTCCCACTTTCTCTTCTATCAGGTTCAGTGTACTTGGTTTTACTGACAGTGGGGCCCCATTGCAGGGGACAGCACCCCCAGAACTCATTGAACCTGGAGAAGTATAGCTGGTACCTATACTAACCTTCACCCCTACTTTGTAGTGTCTTTGGTGTGGGAAGATACTCTACAGGCTACCAGTGGAGAAACATAAATACCAACCCAGCCACAAAACCTTTGACCTACAATCTGTCCTCCCTTCAAGATAAGCTAGAGAAGTGATGGTCCAGAGCATGTGGGAGTAGCCAACCAAGGTCTGATGGTACCCATACCTGATCCAGAGAGTAGATAGTCCAGAGACCTAGGGTAAAACACTACTCTTCAAAAAAAAGTAGCAATAAAATGACTCCTAATGATATTCTACTATACTGATAGAGCTACACCTTATTCAATCATCATTAGAGAAGCTTTCTCTTGCAATAGATGGTAACACATGGAGAGACCCACAGCCAGACATTACACAGGCAGAGACTCCTTGGAACACACAGCTCTAAATGGGATGTCTCCATCAAATCTTCTGCCCTCAGGCCTAAGGGAACCCCATAGAGCAAAAGGAGTATAAGAACCAGAGAGGATGTGGCACACAAAGAGAAGAAGGTCCTCTGATCAACTGAGCAAAGTTCATATGAACTCATAGAGACTAAAGCAATAAGCATGTGACCTAAACTGGTTTGCACCAGATCCTCTGTATATATATATATATAATTGTTTTGAGCTTTGTATTATCACAGGACTCCTGAGTACATGGGTCTCTGATTCTTGTGTCTGTGTCTGCTCTTAGGGCTCTTTTCGTTCTGCTCAGTTGTGTTGTCCAGCCTTGATGTGAAGGATTTTGTTTTATCTTTCTATATTTTATTTTGCCATGTTGGATTGTTAACTCTTAGAAGCTTGTTATTTTCTTTTTTCTCTTCTTTTCAAACTTTTATTGTTCTTCTCTCATAGCTGACATCCTGACTGCAGCTTCCCCTCTCTCCACTACTGTCATTCCCTCCCCACATCTCCTCTCTCCCTAAGATCAACTCTTTCTCCATTTCCCTTAAAAAAAATAAAGGATCAGGTCTCTCAGGGATCTCCACCTAACATGGCCTAAGAAGATACAAGTAAGACTGGACACAAACCAAGGCTGGACAAGGCAACACAGTTGGAGGAAAAGGGTCCCAAGCACAAGCAAAAGAGTCAGAGACATCCCCCTAACCCCATTATTGGGAGTCCCACAAGAACACCAAGCTACACAACCATAAGTTATATGCAGAGGACTTAGGTTAGAACCATATAGGGTCCATGTTTGTCTTGTTGCTTCAGTCTCTGTGAGCCCCTATAAGCCCTGCTTAGTTGATTCTGTGGCCCATGACTTTGTGCTGTCCTTGACCCATTTGGCTCCCACAATCCTTCCTCTTCTGTGGGGTTCCACTGGCTCAGCCTAGTTTTTCACTGTAGGTCTTTGTATCTGCTCCCATAAGTTTCTGGATGATGCCCCTCTGATGACAACTGGTTTAGGCAACAACCTATGAGTACTGACGAATATCATCAGGAATCATTTCATTGACTTTTTGCCAGCCGTGTTTTGTTCTATCCTGGGTCTTTGGACTGCCCTGCCTCTGGTTCCTGACTATCCAGGCATTGTCAAGGGTGGGCTGTCTTTCCTGGAATGGACCTCAAGTTGGACCAGTATTGGATGGCCACTCCTACAAGTGCCCCCAGAACATCTTTTAGGCAGAACAGTTTGTAGATGGCAGGTTTTGTGGTTGGGTTGATGTTCCAGTCCCACTGCTAGGTTCCTTGCCGGGTTATAGAAGATGACCACTTCAGGCTCTGTATCCTCTACTACTAGAGACTTCACTAGTGTCACTCTCATTGATTCCCAAGAGTTTTCACTGCCCTAGGGCTCTACATCACCCCCCAAATGCCCCTAATTCCAGTCACATCCCAGTACTATCTCACTCTGTCCCTCCTTCCCCCTTGCCTGATCCCTCTGTTCCCATCTCCACCCACCTACAGTTCACACAGAAAATCTATTCTATTTCCCCTTCTTAAGCCCTCCTTGTTATTTAACTCTCTGGGCCTACGAATTGTAGCACAATTACACTTAATGTTCAAGTATAAATGAGTATATACCATGTTTTCCTTTCTGGATCTCGGCTATCTCATTCAGAATTGAAAGACCCTAACCCTTTAGGCTTACACCCCCCCCAAGCCCCAGGAAATAAGGAACTAAAAAGAAAACTAGTTCCAAGGGCCACCTGACTCAGCCACTACTCAATCACCCCTGTAACAATATAACAATGTAAAAAGATTTCTGTTAAGAGATGTGCTCAACTGTGACTGGGATAGTTGCAAGTGTTCCAGGAAGGACCACTGTGACCTTTGTGTAAACTCCACTCCCACCCTGATACCCCCCTTGAGGTTTCAGGAAGAATGTACCTATTGACGTGACTGTACCCACTCTGTTATCAGACCATGATCTTGTGAAACGAAATTGTATGGGAATTGTAATCTTATGGCTTTTGTGGGTTTTTCCTTTAAAAGCCCCCATGGGGCTGCAGTAAGATGTGGCTCTTGCTCTTAGGAGCAGAGTTTGCCCGTCTGTACAGTCGCTAATAAACCTCTTGCTATTGCATCAACTGGACTGGAGTCTGGGTTCTTGGGGTGCCCACTCGAGACCCTAAACCTTTGGGGTCCAACAGGATGATCTTTCTAGTGCCATCCATTTGCCTAGAAATTTCATGATGTTATTGTTTTTAACAGCTTAGTAATATTCTGTTATGTAATTGAACCATATTTTCTTCATCCATTCTTCTCTTAAGGGACATCTAGGTTGTTTCCAATATTGGGCTATTATGAATAAAACTGCAATGAACATGTTTGAGCAAGTGTTCTTGTGGTAGGATGGAACATCCTTTGGGGTATATGCCCAAAAGTGGTATAGTTGGGTCTTGAGATAGATCAATTCCCAATTTTCTGAGTAACTTTCATATTGATTTCCATAATGGCTATACAAGTTTGTACTCCCACCAGCAGTAGATGAGAACTCCCCTTGCTCCACATCTTCAACATCATGAGCTGTCACTTGTGTATTTTTTTTATCTTAGCCATTTTGACAGATGTAAGACAGAATCTCAGAGTTGTTTTGATTTTCATTTCTTTGATGGCTAAGGATGTTGAACATTTCTTTTAATTGTTTCTCAGCCATTTGAGATTCCTCTCTTGAGAATTTTCTCTTTAGATCTGAATCTGATTTTTAATTGGATTATTTAGTTTGTGGAGGTCTAGTTTCTTGAGTTCTTTATATATTTTAGGATATTAGCCCTCTGTAGGATATGGAGTTGATGAAAATCTTTCCCATTTTGTAGACTGCAGTTTTGTCTTGACAGTATCCTTTGCCTTGAAAAAGCTTCTCAGTTTCATGAGGTCCCATTTATTGATTGTTGTTCTTAGTGCCTACATTATTTATGTTCTGTTCAGGAAATTGTTTCCTGTACCAATGAGTTCAAAGCTGTTCCCTACTTTCTCTTCTATCAAGTTCAATGTATCTTGTTTTATGTTGAGGTCTGATCCACTTGGACTTGAGTTTTGTGTAGCGAGATAGATATGGATTTATTTGCATTGTTTTACATGTTGACATCCAGTTAGATCAGTACCGTTTGTTGCCTATGCTTTCTTTTTTCCATCATGTATTTCTGGCTTCCTTATCAAAAATCAGGTGCCCAAAAATGTGTATATTTATGGCTGAGTCTTGGTTCAATTCCATTGATCAACCTGTCTTATTTTTTTCAATACCATACAGTTTTTATTACTATAGCTCTGTAGTACAGCTTAGAATAAAATACTAATAATATAATTTTTTAATAAAACTCTGGCTTCTTTGAAAAGGTAGAACAGAAAGTATCAAAGGTAGTCCATGTTGTAAGCTGGAGTGATCAGGAATAGTAATGCATATAGGAAGAGGTTGCTCGGAAAATGAATAAGTGTGCAGTAAGGACAGGGTTTAATAGAAATGGGACATTCCCTTTACCTGGACTGACATTGTAATGTTAGGGAAAGATTAGTGTTAAAAGTCAGAGAAGTTTGGTGAAGTACAAAAGGAATGGTTGCCTCTGGGGGGAAAAAAAAAGATGTCCAGTCTGGCACAAAAAATTGAAATGTGTGAGAACTTTTTCTATGACATAATTATAATTATCTGCTCACCTGTTATACTTCTTTAGTCTTTATACTTTCAGTCATGTAAATTGTTCATAGTATCGTCCAGATGTATCTAGCTATGGCATCCTTAGCCCTTAGCACTTATTTTTGTTATATTTTCCTTTGTTTTTCAAGTTCTTTAAAGTTTTCAAGTGGTTTTTTTTTTTTTAGTTTAGATGTTTATCGTTTCTACCAAATCCCCAGTGTTCATGTAGAAAGAACAAGGAGGAGACAAACAGAGGAAAGGGAAGGGGAAGGAGAAACAGGGAAGGGGGAGGAAGAGGATAAAGAAAGAGAGTGGAGAGTAAGAGCTAAACAGAACAATGCAGGTAAGGAAATGTTACCTGTATACTTCATCCCAAATTGGCTTCAATCCTTATCTTCCTAACCCTCTGGTTTTCAAGCTTCAATCATGACCACTTTTCCCAGGTAATTGTGCTTCCTAGAAAGGTCTCAAAGTAAAAATTAAAGACAAATCGATCTTACATTTTAAAATATGTTTCTAAACTTTTGTCTTTAATTTAAAAATAAAAAGTTTTACTTTTCTCTTGCAAATTATAGGAAAAGCAGATGAATTTTTTGATCTTCTGATGTCCTGTCTGTCTGTTTCCCAAATATGTAATCAGGGATGCTTAGATGTGAGTATAGTGTTGATCAGTTATTTTAACTCTGATAGTTAAAAACATGTCTAGGGAAAATGGTTTAATTTATCATCTCATCTTATTTCATTAACAAAAATTACCTTTGTTATACCATATCCTACCATTATTCATTCAGAATAGAATTTCTACAGAAAAAGCTAAAAGAAGGAAGATGAAACGATATTTTCTTTGAGTTTCTGAAAAGATTGGAAAATACCGGGTGATAAATAAGTTGTAGAAGAAGGAACTAGAATTGGAAAGTAGATTGAATTGCAAAAGCCTAGTTTATGATGATAGCTGTGCTATATAAATAAGATTTTCTCAACAACACTTTAAGACACCTTTTCATGTTAGTAATCTATACATTTTTAAATAGTATATAATGGAATAATACAGAGTGAATCATAAAGATATAGAACATATAACAAATAATATAGACTTTAATGAGGTGGATTCCTGTCTTTAATACTCTTCCATGCAATTCCCTGTATGAAGACAGTCTTTCTCCCAATATTCATTTGTCTGGTTTCTCATCTGATGAGAGGGATGTTCTTTTACATCTTAATGTTGTTGAATTTTATTTTTATTCTATTTGTGTATATGTGTGTGCATGTGAGTGTGTGTCACATACATGAGTGTACTCTAGGAGGACAGAAGAGATTGTTAGATCCTCCAGAGCCGGATTTTCAGACAATTTTGAGCAGCCCAATGTGGATACTAGGAGCTGAATCTGAGTCTTCTGCACAAGCAGTAAGCATTTTTAACTACTCAGCCATCTCGCCAGCTACTCACATCTTTAATTTTGATTTTTTTTTCCTGTAGCTGAGGACTGAACCCAGGGCCTTGCGCTTGCTAGGCAAGCACTCTACCAGTGAGCTAAGTCCCCAACCCCTAATTTTGATATTTTTAAGAGTATAAATTTATCTTTAATGAACTGAAGTAGATTCTTTCAATGCTTTCAAGATACACAAGACTAACTAGACAAAGTCAGTGAGAGAGAACATTGTTATTGTTTTTACTCTATAGTTTGTTTTCTTACTGATACTTAGGAAAGCAGTTTATTCCCAATTAAATGATGACAGAGCATCCTAGAGAGGGCATGGACACACACACACACACACACACACACACACACACACACACACACACACACGAGTAAAAGAAAAAATTAAATCAAAAGCTGAGAAATGTATGATTGGAGACCCAATAGACCAGGAAGGCAAAGTTGAGGGTGTCTTGGTGCAATGAGTACATTCTAAAAGTTTCTTTCCAAGGGCTTAGTACAAAATCAGATGATACAAATAGAGAGAGTAGAGTATGAAGAAGATAAGACTACCTTAGCGCATGATCTCAGAACAGGAAAATAGTGGAAGAGCAGTGTAGGATAGCAGTGGGGTGAAACGAAATGTTCCTGGGGCCTCTGTGCTGAGCGTAACTGTAGCTGCTTGCCTAACACAATGGTAGGTACGGAAGCTCACTTTGTTAAAAGCTAATTGTCTGTCTCTGAATGAACTGCTAAGGGCATCTTTTATTTTTTTGAGGCATTCACTCTATAGCCCAACATGGCATGGAACTTACTATGTAGCCCAGGCTGGCCTCAAACTCACAAATAATTATCTTCTTATATCTGTCTCTAAAGTGCTGGGATTAGAAACATAAATCACCTCACCTAGTTGTTCATTTTCTTCTAAATTAGCAGGTCTTAGAGAACACACATTCATAAAGTAGCCATAGTACACAAGCAAGGACCAGAGGGAAGGAAGATCAAGAGAAGTTACTGACTCTTTGGATGTGTGTCACATACACTGTTAGCAGGGAGAACAGTAAGGATTGGCACTGTGGACTACATGACCAATCCCAAAGCAACTGGGTCTTGAATCAGAAAGGCAGTCTCCCTGGTTGGTGCAGGAGTGCTGTTAAGAAAAAGCACATGTGTTGTTGAGTCAAAGTGACCCTCAAATAAATGACTATAGAGTAATGGATTTCTATACAAAGCATTGTTCTCTAAGGCATTTGAAAATATTGGAAGATGTATTCAGTTGGCATGAGCTCCTGGTGAGGGAAAGTGGGGTTTGATAAGTAACATTACTGGCATCTAATGAATAGATTCTGGGAATTGAGCTAAATATTCGATAACATAGAACATTCTCCTCTGCAAACAATTATCAGGCCCATAATATTGGTAGTTCAGTGTGAACAAACCTGACTGTATGACCTCATTTATATGATGCTAAGTGAGGTTTTTTTCCCTTGAGAGAAGCCAGGAACCAGAGCTATGGCACTCAGAAGCAATTAATACATAATTCAAAACTATGCTGGTAAAAATAAAACATGGCTTGGATAATTCACATTATATATGCATATCAAATTACCATACCAAAATCCATAAACACATACAATTAAAACTATAACTAAATTGTAGGTAATTTACTGGTCTGTCTTAATTATGCTTCTGCTCAATAGATATGTACAATGGTAAAACCCACTAAAAAGGCATCTTTTATTCCATGTAAGTTATGCCTCATTGAAACTGATTTTATGAACAAATTCACAAGCTCACAAACTCAGGGTAAGGTATTTGATTAAATTCAAATGAACATCTAATTAAGCCACTATTTCCTGTAAATATTCACTAGGTGTGCTTGTGCAGGATAGTTGTAGAATGTCAATAATCAAAAAGGTAAAACTCCTTCCCTTCCAAGAGCTCATATTCTAGTATATAGCAGCTTTTTATATTTATGTAGGCATGCATTAATTAATAGTCCAGTTCTTCTGTATCCCATTCTGACCTTGAACATGCTGTGTAGCCCAGAATGATGTGAACTTCTGTCTCCACCCAACTAGAGCTGGGGTCACAGGATTGCACCATCATGCCCAATGCATGCATTACTGATGGTTGAAATCAGGGTTTCTAGTTAGCACTCTACCAACTGAAATACAACCTCTATCCCTTATTATTTTTTATTTTAGATCTATAGTACATATTTGAGTAGGAACTCTGTTGGACAAAGAAAACATTAATAAAAGTAGCATATGTTGAAAGACACAAAAATGGGGTTGTCATGGAAATACTGTCTAGTAGAAAATTTAAAACTAGAAAATATTCTCATTAATTCTTCTATCAAATGTTACCAATAAAGTAAGAAATATTATTGTTCTCATTAAAGCAAAGGAATTCCTTCCATAATCACTTCAGAAAGCATACTGCCCTCCCCCAAACTATGTAGCCATGGTGAACTTGTATTTGAGGTCTTATCATTCTCATCTGAGGCTATAGCATCATGTTTGAAGTGTGCAAGCTCTGGGAGATGTATAGAAGCTAGAAAGTCAACCAAAAAAAGGATGAAGTATTAAATCTTTTGTATCAAGTCTTCACATTGTATTTTGTCACTCTAGAAAAAAATATGAGGTTTCCTTTAAGGAGATGGTGTGTTAAGCCAAGACTTTTCTGATTTGATATCAGATATACAGAAATTTCCTGTTCCTGAGACTTCATGTATAATAGTGATACCATTATAGGTTGGGCTAATGAAATCTGGGCATGAGCAATGTATGGCACCTATAGACCTGCCCCTGAACCCTTCTTCTTAACTTCTATTTTTTCTTGCCTAGTGCATTGGCATTTAGTTCAGAAGGCCAAGTAGAAAACTCTAGGGAAGTAGAGTGTATGCTGAGTATATGATCCAGACTGACATCATCATGAATGCAAGCACTGAGAGTTTAGTTCTAAACCACTGAATTTTGGGGTCCTTTGTTCCACCAGCTAAGCTGTAATTATCCTGCCTAGCCCAGGTCCATAAAGCAAAAAGAAAATTTGACAAATAACACTGGTACAATTTTTATGTGTTGAAAATATGTGATTTATTATTTTATTTGCATGCTAATACGGCTCCAGGAAACATCTGAAGTACAAAACAAAGACAACAACTATAAAACAAGATAAAAACACATTTAAAATTCAGAAGAAAAATAAAGCAAAGATAAATAAATTAAGAAAGAAGGTAGAGCCAAGAGTAAAATACACAAAATATATCCATCTCCCACTAGAGGTGGATCGCACACTTGGCTCTAAGCTTTCTAGGAAGCAGTCTAAACAGGGATTCATGCTGGAGTTTGTTATTCACAGGACCCATAAGGCAAAAGCAAATCAGATACCCAGGAAAAGCCTGTTTGTCTTAGTATGAAGACCAGAGAGATACTTCTCCTATGGGTCTTCATAAAAATAACACCATAAAAGGCATTAAAAATCATCTTCAGAAAAATATTCAATAAACAGCAATGAGTTTTATAAGTCTGTCATTTATAAAACCCCTTAGTACAAGGTGGTAGGAATATAGGGAGTACAATTCAGGGACAATGATACAGTTTAAAATGTTGTTCAATGAGGAATGTGAAAAGAACTGGTAATTAAACCTAATCCGATTTGTGTAATAATTTTGTAATTAGTTGGCATGTTTAAATATCTCTAGTGAATGCAGTAATAATTTACTCCAAGGGCATAAATGCTTCCCTCAATCAAATCCAGTTTTTCATAATCTTATAAGTACAAACTGAAAAAGCCAAGTACAAAAAAATTCTTACATAAATGAGTATATTTTTATGAAATGTGATTGTCAGACCTTTACACCCCATAGCAAAGTGGCTCCATTTGGTTTCTTGAAGTCTCACCTACACAATGCAAATATTGTATCTGATTAATTAAGGTCAAAATCACAAGTCAAAATTTCAGAAATTTATTTGCAGAAATGTTTACATCAATCATTTAGGAAGCAAAAAATTAGTTTATCTCTTAAATTAGTCCTCTCTCATCTATAAAGTATGCATTAATTCAAGCCCAATAGATTCTGAAAATACAGGCAGAACCAACCCATAGATGATGTTTTTCTGCTACAAGTATGTACCTATGGAAACGTTTAGTGTGCAAATTGGGCATATATCATAGTTTCTTTTTCTCTCATAAAATACTGTGACAAAAATAACTTAAGGAAAGGTTTCTTTTAGCTCCATGGTCTCTGCATCAGCTCCTGCCTCAAGATCCTGCCGAGACTCCCCTTGGTATTGTACAGTGATGTCGAATTGTAAGCCAAACAAACCCTTTCCTCTCCAAGTTGCTTATGGTCATCATGTTTTATCACAGCAACAGAAACTCTAACACATTTATCATGTCTTACATGTAAATAATGCAGTCAGATAAATAATTAGGAAGCACTTCAACACCAGCTTCTTACGCTGGATAAATAATACATGTAGAAGAAACCAAAGATTACATCTTTCTTCACCCTTGTTTTTATAGTTTCCTTGTTTACTTCTAGAGAAAATGTCAGGAGTTGGTTTTTTATTTATAGGCTACCTGATTTTTTTGAAAATTGTCTCTGTCTTCTCATATACAACTTAGGCAGGAAAGAGACACAAGCTAATCAAAGGAGGTGGAATGATCAGAACCCTTCAGGTGGTGTGGGAAGATATCTACTGAAATAATCATTCTGTCTCTTTGGGTCTTTGATTTAAAACTTAAGCTAGAGACCCATCTCAATGAGTAACACGGAGACTTAGAAATCCATGTGCAATGTAAAAGGCACAAAGGGGGAAAAGCACAAGAAAATAAATAGAAATTTAGGAAATTGTTGGCAGAGTAACTAAAATAAGCATTAATAAGTAGGGATTATAAAGTCATGGAAACAAAAGAGAAACATAGAGGAGAGTGAACCGTAGGACTAGAGAGAGGGAAGTGGGCATGGGAATTGTTATGGAGGCATCAAAGTCACTGTATTATGTTGGTGAGTAAATAACATCCATGGAAGACAGACAGATAGGAAGTGGGGAAGGAGGGAGGGAGGCAAGAAGTCAGGCAGACTAAAGGAGGGAAGGGAAGAAACGTGATGAAAAGACAGAAAAAAGAGCATAGTGGGGGATAAGATGGATCAGAATTGACAGAAGCATGAATGGGAGAGAACTAAGAATTCCATGACAGTCATTCAACTGGGGAATGTGGTTGGGGGGGGGGGGATGAAGTAGAAACTAGAGAAGTCCAGCACATGCTAAATTCAAATCATAGATAAAATTCTGAAACTATGCAAGATATAATACATGCATGAGCCTATTTCAGATATTGAATTCTGTGTCCTTACTATGAAAGAAGGAACATAAAAGTTTAAACTTGGAATAAATACAAATGAACTTGTAGTGTGGATTTAAAATGGTTGTATTGGTAAAAAAAAAAAAAAAATACATGATTTCTAAACTGTAGAGATACATCTGTATTTCCATGTTTATGTGCACATGTATGTTCATGTATATTCAGTACAAAGCAAAGACAGCCTAGCATCAGTAAACACATCTGATGTCCAGACCTAGGTGTCTATTAGCACTTCCTACTTAAAGACAGAGGGTTTTTTCTGTGAAATACTGCTTGATTCCCAGGACTGGAATAGTATCAATTTGACGGGGTTAGGAACATTTCTTGTTAAGATAAGAAAACACTAAAAAACACGAAATGATGATAGCTTATAACTGCCATACAGGTGGAGCTAGAAGTGGCTGCCACTGACCCAATGCAAAATGATGAAAACACTATTATATTTCAGTGAAGTCATGAATTACAAATCATTTTTTATAAGTAGTCTTTAAACTACACCAATAGTAAATAGATGAATAAAAAACTATGGGATGAGAAACTTTCATTTCTAGTTGAAGGCTAAAGGGCAACTAGTAAATCCATCTCCAAGAAGTGTTGGAGATGGAGACTCATTTCAAAAACATTATGGCAATAGTTAATCAAGAATCATCAGTGGATGTTACACCTGGGAGGGATTTTCTCTGAGGAACAGTCTAGTTCCATGATCTTAACATGATTTCTTATGTTAAGTGCTCCATTGAAAACATATGTTAGAGGAAGGAAAATAAGAAATCTTGCAGCTGGGTACGGGATAGCCCAATAATTTGATTAGAGGAAGAACAGAACTCCAGGAAAATGCTTAAGTCAGTTTTGGCAGGTTCTAACCAGCTCCCAGGTAGACCCTTCTCCTCCCAACAACACAAGAGTACAGGCATTGTTTACCTTTCACACATTTTTGCATCTAACTGGAGTGACTATATTGTGGGTAAAGAAGGTTTCTAAATATCCTCCACTTATTCTAGGAAGTAGAACATGTTGGACTGCCCCTACACAAGAAGCTAGATATGAAGAAATCAAGAAAAACTTCAGTTATATCTTAGTAGTTAAGATGAGGGTTTCCCCTACATAGCCAGCAATGCCTGGTGCCCATGGTAAATTCTGAGCTGTTCATACAACCTGGGAACCAAGGGAATATATTTTAATTCATGGCTAAGTGACCCAGTCAAGTCTGTAGATAACAAGCCAATTCAAGGTCAAAAGAGAATGAAGAGGGGAACTTTGATCTATGACCACTCTACTGGTAAGATAAAGAGCACATGATGAGGTCCTGCTTGTGCCTGGGGACATGTGCAAAGAGAGTACAGCTCCATTGGTTCAGCCCACAGGGTGCCCAAAAGTCAACCAAGTGCAATAGAAAATAGCCCAGTCTTTGTCCAGTATCTGTTGTAAGTCTATAAAAAAAAACCCTAGGCAAGCAGTTTGACAGTTTTCCTCCTCATTCACAATCCCTCCATCTCTAGGGAATCTTTCTTACCTTTCCATAATAAATTTATTTTCATTTTGCTCACCTTCACCCATGTCTTTTTTATCATCAATGTGAGACTGCAAATTCAAAGGCCATTAACTCAGGCAGCCCGGATGACCCTTGAGCATCCTGCACTTTAGTTCTCTGGCTTAAGTCTTTCTGTGCTTAGAGGCAGTCTATCACTTTTCAATATTGCACAATGTCTACATTAGTTGCAAGGCAGGAATATAGTAGTATACAGTAGAAAAATAAGACAATACCTTGATTCAGTGATTAATAATTTCACCAGTGACAGGCAAATAGACACACAGTGCCCCACATGTGACCCCTTAAAAGGACATTTAGCAAAGAAAGTAAAACCTCAGCCTATTTATAAAGCAACTTTAGACAAACAAAAAATGAAATAGACTAAATAAGTGGTGTAGATGGCTATATTTTACACTATAGTGTAATAAAAGACAAAGACTGAAGAAATTCTGCTTAAAGGGAACTAAAGTAAAAGATACAATAGCTAAATACAATCTCTGCCCATCCATTATATTAAGGACTCGAGAGCAAAGGCATCATAAAGCTGAAGAGAATGATAATAGATCCTCTGACAAAGTTGGGATAAGCCTGATAAATTTAAATTTATGGCATTGATTCATATTGTGATCATATATGAGAGTATGATGCCTAGTCCTAGGGAATATACATTAAAGTATTTGGGGGTTTAGTATTATGATATGAGTTATAGTTTCAGAAAAAAATGTGGAGAAAGAAACAGTAATCAAGAATTATAAGCACAATAAAATTTTAAAATGTTCCAAATTTAAGAATATATATGAATATTGATTATACTACTCTTACCTGTACAATATTTTGTAAGTTAAAATTTTTAAATATTTTTAAACAAAAATAATAATCAAAAGTGAATTATCATAGATGGAGGAGAAGGCCGTAGGTCCCACCTTGGCAACTGAAAGCAGATGTCCTTTTCTAAAGTGGTGTAAATGTTTATGAGTTGCCCTTTACTGCAGTAAATAACCTTCCATCCATGCTTAGGCAAGAAAAGCTAATTAATCTCAGTGGACTACACGCACACAAAAAAAATAGAAGACATGAAAGTAGAAGGAGAACTCACTGAGAAAGGTCCTGGAAAAAAGCAGGAGAGAGGGTAATTGGGGGAGGGTGATCTTGACAAAAATTAATTTATAAATGCACAAAACTCTGAAACAAAAGTGAAAAACTTGAATTCAAGAGTACCTTACCTCCTGCTTATGGAAAAGCACCATAAACATAGCAGAGTCTAGCAGTCTCTGAAGAAGATATCCAACTGTAAGTCAGCTGAAGAGCTGAGGAAAGGCAACAAGGAAACACTCATGCTGAATTGAGGCCTTGGTCTAGGTTTGGGCAGGCTTAGATTCCCTGAGGAAATGCCATTTCCAAAGTTGAATGTATTTATTGACTTGAAAGCCAATCCTTTCTGGACACCCAGAAGACAATGGAGATACGGTAGAAACACTGTTTGGGTGATCGGGCTGGTTTCAGTGATCATACACCCTTGCCATCTGACCTGTCTTCGCAATGTACAACTCTACAGTTGGCTCCTGAAGCTGGAGAACTGACTACAAGCTCCAGTCAGCTCCAACTGTTCTGAAAGATCTACTCAACTCACACACACACACACACACACACACACACACACACACACACACACACACAGAGTGGTGGGGAGGGAGAAGTTGTTTTTACTCTTTTGGCTTTCTTGGGGGGCCTGCCACCCAGCTCCCAAATAAACCACTCACAGAAGCTTATTCTTAATTATAAATGCTCAACCTTAGTTTGGCTTTTTTCTTGTCAGCTTTTCTTAACTTTAAATTATCCCATACAACTTTTGCCTCTGGGCTTTTTCCTTTTCTTACTTCTGTTTATCTTACTTTCACTCTTTCTCCAAGGCTGGCTGTGTTGCTTGCCCCTAACATCCTCCTCTTCTTGTTCTTTTGCTCTTTTTTCCTCTCCTCGAAAATTTCTCCTTCTATTTATTCTCTCTGCCTGCCAGCCCCACCTATCCTTTCTCCTGCCTTGCTGTTGGCCATTCAGCTCTTTAATAGACCAATCAGGTGTTTTAGACAAGCACAGTAACACAGCTTCACAGAGTTAAACAAATGCAACCTAAAAGAATACAATACAGCTTTGCATCATTAAACAAATATTCCACGGCACAAACAAATGTAACACACCTTAAAATATTCCACAACACACACACACACACACACACACACACACACACACACACACACACACACAGAGAGAGAGAGAGAGAGAGAGAGAGAGAGAGAGAGATCAATACATATCATAAAAAGTATAAACTAACTTCTACCCATTTACCTTAGACTATGAATATCATATCTCCCATGTAACTAATTCTCTTGCGCTACTGTGTGTAGCAGTGACTTGGAGCAATAAGTTTAAAATCAGAATTTTGGTTTTAATGTCATTTCTGCTATGTAGTATCTGATGAGGACCAAGGCAAGTTAGTTAAATTATTCAGTATTGGTTGCCTCATTTATTAAATAAAAGTTATTTTAATGACATCTGTTAGATAGGATTACTTTGAGGACAAAATAATACCTTTACATGTAAAGCCAATGTTAAAAATAAGATAATATTACCTTTTATTAATGTATATAAAGACTAAGTAGAAACAATCCTATGATAACTCACTGAAAATATCTATTTTACACTAAGGAATGCACCTTCATAAAAACCCTGGACCACTTTCTATTGAATGCATCATTCCTTATCAACTTCCTTCTGCTATATAAGGGTTAAGTACTCACTTTGTGGTAGGATACAAAGCTAGCTTAAAAACTAGTTTTCCTTCTAAAGGTTCATATGGTATAGTAATGAGATAAGACATAATGCACACCATTACTGCCACAGAGTATTATAAACTTAGTTCTAGGTGAGGTGAACAGAACCCGATGTTGGTGATTTTGAAAGTGGTAGAGAGTCTTCTGGGAAAGTGATAAGAGGTGAGAGCTTTGAAGAGTACAGCAGGGGATAGAGAAAGGAGATGAGGAGATTCCTAACTAGAGACATGATGAAGTCATGAAGGGGAGTTTGATCATCAGAAAATCACGTTTCTTTCTTCCCAGACCTTTGTCTCCCAATGTCACCATTCGGCCACTCAGAAACCTGGCAACGTATTTGCAAACCTTAATGAACTCAGCCCAGTCATATTTTCTCCTCTTACTAATGTTAGGTTTTCCTCTTACAGATCTGAAATTACACACAGGTGTCACAGAGTCCTGATTTTAATATCATAGAACCAAAAAGTTATATAAATTCAAGAATGAAAGAAATTTGTTAATTTGAATTTTGCAATGTAAGTTGGAGAGTTTCTTTGCTAAACAATTCATTTTTAAATAAAGTTGAACCTACTTCTTAAAAATGTAATGCAATAAATGCTGTTGAGAGAAATAACAAATACTGTATTTTAATTTTAGTTTCACTGTTCTCTATAATGTATTTTAGTCTCCAAAGAATCCTGTGGGTCTAAAGAATGCATTACTCACTTTATATACCTTTCTCACTACTTAAAATGATTGGATTTTATTTTTAAAATTTGATTTGGAGTGAGTCTCATGTCCCTAAAAATGACTTTTTTTATTTTATACTATAAATTTATGTAATGTCACATTTCTCTTACAATCAATTTTATAGTAAAAATATATCACATTCATTCCAAAGTTTTCCAAGGTAATCGCATTTTCTGGCCAATTACTATGACAGGAATAAGATCGCTAAGCTTCCTCTTAAAGAAATAGTGCATCATCCTTGTTACAGGTTTCCACATCTGTCACAAACTACCCCAGGAACTACTGTGCTCAGAAAAACCCCAGGCCTCCTTTATTCGTGTGCCTGCAGTGTGGGTGGGTGGAGGAACATCTGTGGGTTAGGCAGAAAGACCTTCCATCTTCCTTCTCCTCTTTTCCCCATCTGCTGTCTGACTTTCTCCATTTTTCCTTCCTGAATCATCTTCTTCCTCTCCCCTCCCTACTTCATGAACCTCTTGTGTTTTCTCCATATCATCAGCTTAGACTTCTCGGTTCTCAAAGGCTCAGGATTGATTTCTTATAAGGTGATGGACTAAGAAAACATTTCTGAATGGATCTGCAAGCCCCAGAAATACTGGATTGTGAGTCTGTTGTATTCTGCTGCTCAAGCTCATAATAAAGGTCAAGAAAACACCCACTATGCTCTTCACTGCTCAGTGAGAAGTTAGGAGGAATCTGTGGTTAGCCGTTTTATTTTATCATATTGTTGGTTAAGGAATAATAATGCCAGATCTCTTTTAGATTTTCTCCTTCTCCTTATAGTGAACTGAAAAGAGACTAAGATAAGCATAAAATCTATTCTCAAACTATGTTATTAGGTACTTAAATAATTGATAGTCTCTAATTAGTAATGAAAAAACAATACAAAATTAATGTAAAAATCATTTTGTAATGAGTTTTTAGTTTGTTTTGGTGGATGCTCTCTCTCTCTCTCTCTCTCTCTCTCTCTCTCTCTCTCTCTCTCTGTGTGTGTGTGTGTGTGTGTGTGTGTGTGTGTGTGTGTGTGTGTGTGTTGATATTTCTTTAAATAAAAATACACTTTACAGGCATGGGGAGATGGCAGTGTGTTATAATACTTGTGCCACCCTAAGGACCTGAGTTCAGATCCCCAGAACCCAAATAAAAGATGGACACAAAAGATTACACAAAAGTAATCCCAGCATGCTGTAATGGAAGCATAAAAAGCTGTAGGAGCTCTAAGGACAGTTAGTCTGGCTTACACAGGAGTGAAGAAATACTTTCTTAAAACAAGGTCTAAATGCAAGGACTGATCCCAAAGGTTGTCCTCTGATATGTACACTGTGCTATGGCACTTAGACACCCAAACAGATACAAACAATAGCACACACATACAGATAAACACACGTGCACATGTGGGCACACACACAGGAAAAGAAAAGAAAGAAGAAGAAAGAAAGAAAAAATGAAAAGAATAGCATTTTTTATCAAGTGTTTTGAAATAATTGTCATGAAGGTACTCGAAGGGCGATAGTGGCTATTAACAAAAAGGTCAGGAATTGTCCCAACATTATGTGATCTCAGCCACTTTTAATCCCACTCCAATTCCCCTCAACTCACTGAGAGCATCAGAAAGCTGGGACGTGCATTTCTGAGCAGGTCTAGTGCTCTCCAATGTCAAAGCTGCTGTAAGACAGCCGAACATCAGGGCTTTATGTTCCGTTGTTGGCAGAGCCAGATTCTCAAGAGCTGGAGAGTCATCACAGCAATACAATGGAAAGAGACAGGCATTAGGTTAGGATAAACATTTTAAATGATACAGCCAAGCTGCCATCCAGACTTATGATGAGAAAGACGTTCTAGTGGAAGCTTGTAAAAATGTTAATTTTTTTAAAATAAAGCAGCTGTTAGACCTAGGTTATTAATTTATTGACTTCTAACCATCTCACTTAATCTTAATAGCTTGCAAGAATAACTATATCATTATGGATAATAAATTTATACCTAAACATTTTGGAAAGGCTCTACTGGGAATCTCTACACAGTCAGGTAGTGATATCAAGCTGATGGTGGGACTGAACTCTGGGGACAAGATGATTTCATTTACATGCTTATTCTTTGGATACCCTCCCCTTTTGCGGAATCTAGGGAACGTGCTGGGAGGCCTTTAAGTAGAGGAAACTTCTTTCCTGAGAGTTCATTGTTCCTAGAAACAAGAAAGGCAGCTCTAAATATTGTCACATTTGGGCAAGACACTGGCACATTCCAGTTTCTGCCACACTCTCATAGTGGATGGGGTTCCAGGAAGGCTATTGCCCAACTCTCATGAAAATAATTAGTTTAATTATACTTAATGTGCTACAGTTCTAAAGGTGTGTTCTACAGCCATTGGCTTGTGTGACTCACAGAGAAAACTCTATTAATGTGAATTGGAATTGATGATAGATCAAATCTGCAGGCAGCATTATTTATAATATTAAAAAGTAGAATTCAGGGTAAGAACATGCTCTATGTTTATAGGCTGGAGATTATAGGCCCTAGGAATGGGGGAGGTACTATTGATTTTGCTAAATGGTATTGCTGTTAAATTGCCTTCTAAATACTTGTGTTTATACCAATGAATGTGTGCTGCTGTCAGCCTTGATAAAATAAGCTTCTTCCTATGGTAGGCAGTAAGTAGTCAATGCAGACGTTCAAGTACTTGAAGCACAGAGAATAAGTTCAGGCTAAATGGAACATCTATACCAACCTCTCCCCCAAGCCTCAGGGAACACCAAGGAAGAAGGGGTGGAAAGAATATAGGAACGAAGGATGGAAAGGAGTGCTTTTAAATGCTATCTTCTGAACATAACATGTCCATTGCACTCCCATATTCACAGTAGATATGGTTACTTGTACAGGACCTGAAAAAGATTAAACTAGTCAAAATTATAGCATGGGGGTAGGGGTTTGCTCACAGAGCAATTGGCAGTTGCTGGCTCCTGGGGGAAGAAGAGTCAATTTGCCTTGAGTGTGTGGCCACTGGTAGGTTTTCCCTGCTTAAGTAGAGGGCTATAAACCTACTTATCATGTCCCTAATGGCAACACTAAATGTACTTGGTGGGATGGTTTAAACAAAGACTATATGAAGTTGGGAGGGGAACATGTTGGAGGAACTACAAAGGGAGTTGTATGGAGGATATAGTGAATAGATATTATCAAAACACCTCATATAAATGTATAGAATGCTCACAGAATAAATAAAAATATTATTACAAATCTTTCAATGTGAAAAAGCATAGAGTGAGACGCTGTGGAACAATCCTTCTGTACACTGTAAATATACATTACTCTCATTGGTTAATAAATAACTGACTGCCTAGTAGCCAAGCAGGAAGTATGAAAATGACAGCCAATTGAGAATGCTGGGAGGAAGAAGGGTGGGGTCAGAAGAGTCACCAGGAGATGCAGAGAGAGCAAGATATGCTTGAAGAGGTATAGCCATGAGCCATGTGGCAGCACATAGATTAGTAAAAATGGATTAAGTTATAACAGCTCATTACTAATAAGCCTGAGCTATCAGCCGAGCATTTATAACGAATAACAAGACTCTGAGTGGTTATTCGAAAATGGCTGCTGACACAGGAAAACTCCATCTACAATGACACTCTTAAAGCTTGAAGAGGGGTCTGAAGAGAGGAGTACTTACTGCTCTTTCAGAAGTCAAGTTTCAGGGGATTCAACACCTTCTTCCAAACTCTGTGAGGACCAGACAACATACATGGTGCACATACATACACACAGGCAAACACTCACACATAAAATAAAAATAAATATTTTTTTAAGTTGAAAAATATAGGTCTTGGTAGCTCACCAATGTAATCTGAACATACGAAAAGCTAAGTCTAAAGAATTTCTTGAGTTCAAAGTCAGTCTAAACTACATAGTAAGTTTAAAACTGGCATGGACTACATAACAAGACACTGTCTCAAAAAATATTTTTAAAAGTTAAGGTCATATACCTCTTGTATGAGGAGGATAACAATTGTAGTGGCTGCCTCCTGTTACTACTTGTAGAAATAAAACAACAGAAACCTCTGAAGGAAAATGCATGTTTTTTTTCTCTTTCAAAAGCTATAAAATAAAAAAAAATTAAAAATCAAGCATACGTTATATACTTGGTTTTCATAAAAATCTTAGGACTCTTTTGAGCTGTTTACTGTTGTAAAAACTATCCATTTGAGGCATCATATACTCTCCAATAGATGAATAACATGGCATTTAAGTGAATGCAAGCCTTCACAATCTGATCTAATCTCATTTGCTCAGGCTCCTTTATTACTAGCTTCTTCCAAATGGTCTCTACTCACAGAGTATTAAGCATGCACCTGTAATGAATCTATTGTGTTTATTATTCACTATAGTAACAAACATATATGCCATGAGGAACAGTGCTGCCCCACAGCTCTCAGTAATATGATAGAAAGTGCTTAGAAGATTTGAACTTTGTCTTTGGGATTATATTACTGTGAAGAGATAACATGACCATAGTAACTCTTATAAAGGTAAACATTTAATTGGGGTGGTTCACTTCAGTTCAGAGGTTCAGTTCATTATCATCATGGTGGGACATAGTGTTGAGCAGGCAGACATGGTGCTGGAGAAGTAGCTGAAAGTCCCATAGCTTATAGGCAACAGAAAATGGTCTGAGACACTGGGCAATATCTTGAGCATATATGAGACTGCAAAGCTTGCCTCTGCTGTGACACACTTCCTCCAACAAGACCACACCTACTCCACAAGGCCACACCTCTTAATAGTAACACTCCCTTTGAGGGGCATTTCCTTTCAAACCACCACAGGCTTGTTGTTGATTAACTTGGTCATTTCAATCTTGCTCTGGAGGAAAAGGATTAAACCAAAATTAAGGTTGGAACTAGTAAAATGTAGAAACAATTATATTAAATAGTTCTGTTTTAGGTAGATAGATAAATAGATAGATAGATAGATATAGATATGTAGATATGTAGATATATATAGCAATTATATTAAACAGATGGTGTGATATTTGGCTGTTTTATAAAAACTAAAATCAGTTAAAGTTAACAAAGGTTACTTATGAAATGTCATAGAATTAGGAGCATTTCAAAAATAAAAGAGATTCAGAATGACTCACTTTACCAGATGTTTATGTTATATGCATTATCAGAGAAATGAAGTGGCATACCCCATACTGAAGCAATGAAGTTGGGTTTGGTCAACATCTGTCACACACACATGTGCACACACATACACATATTCCAAAAGGATAGGAATCTCCCCCCCCCCCCCAAGACAAAGGTACACTGTTACTTCTGCCATGCTCTTTGAGTGACAATACTAACAGGGAGTCCATTAGGCAAGAGTAGCCTCCACTTCTTGAAAGAATTTGCAGCTGTGTTTAACAGATAGATCAGCAGATGAGAGAGAGAGAGAGACAGAGACAAAGAGAGAGAGAGAGACAGAGAGAGAGACAGAGAGACAGACTGTGGTGATATTTTGAACAAATAAAATTTGCCTGAAGATCAGAAAACAGAATAAGCCACTAGATTAAAAATAGAGAGCAGGCAGTGGTGGCACACACCTTTAATCCTAGCACTCAGGAGGCAGAGGCACAGATCCATCTGGATTTCTGTGAGTTCAAGGCCACACTGGGCTACATGAGATTAATCCAGTCTAAAAGAAACAGAATGACGCAGTGGTGGCAAACACCTTTAAGTCCAGCACTAGAAAGGTTGAGACAGGAAGTTATACGGCTGGGCAGAGGAATGAATATAAGGTAGGAGGAGACAGGAACTAGGGCTCTTTCAGACCGAGGTGTTGGTGAGGTAAGAGGTGATGGCTGTGGCTTGCTCTGCTTCTCTGGTCTTTCAGCTTTCACCCTGATATCTGGCTCTGGGTTTTTATTGTAAGACTGTTTAGGTTTCGTGCAACAATAGACAGACTGACAGAAAACTAGACGACAGAGTTTGACCATATGATTTGTTTTGTTGTGCCCAGATTGCGACCCCCAGAGAGACCACCAAGCAAACTGGAATACAAAAGCAAGGTTTAATTTCAGGATATCCAAAATGCAATACAAGCCTAGGCAGGGACTTCGTCCAACAGATCCAATGCAGTGGAGGCTGGAGGAAGTGCCCACCTATCTGCAAGCTCAGTTTTTAAAGGGAAAAATCACAAGGTTACATCGTTTAGGGGTGCTAGTATGGGTACAATTCTGATTGGCTCACTTTTAGGAGCTTTCTAGAAATCATGGCTTAATCTTACTTCTAAGGGAGTGGTTGCCCGCCATCATTTCTCATTGGCTGCCCCCAGATGGTGGCATCTGGTGATTACACAGTCACTATGGAAACTAGGGTTGGGACATTCTATGGTCTAGCAGTTGCCTAGGGGGCCAGGGAGAGGACATTCCATAGTCCGGCAGCCATTACCTCCTGACTACCTTGTGACTCTGTACTTTTATACTTCCTGGTTTCTGGAATCTGAACTGACTGGTTTCAGTAACTTCTGGCCTGTTCCAGTAACTTATGGCCTGTAGCTAAAAAGGAGCAGTCTTAGGCCTTTAGTTTTGGGGTGAAAGCATTTTGGTCTTATTTTGGTTCCACAGTTTATTTCCTGTTACTGATTGAGACTTAGTTGCTTAAATGAAATATTTTTACACACCCCTTAGGATATAGTTCACTATGTATAGAGGGTACTTTCAGCCGAATTTTATCATCAAATATGAAACATATTTAGACTTAATTTAACAAGAACATAGTGCCCTTTTAAAATTTATCTTTTTTGAGATTATAATATAAATACATCATTTCTCCTTTCCTTTCTCTCCTTCTAACCCCTAATATGCATCCTGCCTTGAACTCTTCCAAATTCATGCCTTCTTTTTTCATTTTGGTATTTTCACGTATATAAGTAACATTATACAGACTGAGAAAGTTATATTTATGTATTTAGGAATACAGTTCCCCCCCACCCCCGTTTTTAAAAACTATCAGTGTCTAATGGCCTTGTCTAATGTTGAAGCTCCACGAAACTGTTATGTTTAGCAGGAATACACCAATTTCGAATCCAGGCTAACTGCAGATGTCAGAGGGTATTTAATCTCTTCCACAACCTACTCATGTTGCACAAAGGAGTTTTATCTATTGTCTGTGCGTTCTTTTATATCCTATTTCTGTGTCTTCAAGACTCCATCTCTTAGCACTTCAGTTAAGTTTTATCCATGACACCCTTTTTGCTGTATGCTGTTTTTTCACTGGCTTGTGTACCCTCTGATTGGACCACACTGCCCATCTTGCAGTGTTGGTAAAGTACTGCAATGAAAAAACGTGTGAAGCACGCACAGAAAAGTTTATTTTCTTGTTCCAAACACTTGGACCCACACAGCTAAACAGCTTCAGTTATCTCAATAAATTGTTTCTTGAAACAAACCCCAAGAATCCTAAATCTGAACTCAGAAAACAGCTCAGGGCCTGAATCACTGACAGTAAGGAATCCTATGGTTCTGGGTCTCGCTCGCGCATCCCAGAGCCAAACTACATTTCCCACAATCCCTCGGAGCCGATAGGGCGCCCGGTATGAACTGAACTACAAAGCCCACAATCCTCAGAGAGCGCCGGTGGACTGCGTCTCCGGAAGTCCCCGCGGTAGTTCCGTTCCCATCTTCCCTCTCGGTCTTCGCGCTCTGTCTGGCAAGGTCGCGGAGGAAGGGGACTGTACCGGTGCGGCCGCTTCTTCCGCCTTCCCGCGCTGCGCCCCTCGCAGAGCTCCCAGCGGCGCCATGTTGGGCCAGAGCGTGCGGAGGTTCGCCACCTCCGTGGTCCGCCGCAGCCACTATGAGGAGGGCCCGGGGAAGGTGAGTGAGGCCCGGCTGCGTCGGGGAAGGGGGTGCTGGGCGCCATCCCTCTGCCTCGGGGCCGGCCTGCAGAGCGTGGAGCGGGCAGCGGCGGGTCAGGAGCTCAGGAGGCCGTAGGCCCTCAGCCCCGCTCCCCGAGGAAGCCGGGAAGCCCAGCGCTGCCTGCCCGCCGCAGAGCCGCGAGCCCCGGGGGACTCCAGGGTGCCCTGCCTCGGGTAGTTAGGTTGGAGGGCTCCAGGGTGCCCTGCCTCGGGGAGTTAGATTGGAGGACTCCAGGGTGCCCGGCCTCGGGGAGTTAGATTGGAGCTGGGCGCCGTCGGACAGCGAGTGAAGGTCACCGGGAACCAAAAGGAAAGGCCGGTGCCTGTGGGTTAGCCCTTTAAACCTGCAGATCGCATTAGAAGTACAACCCTCGGTGGAGGCCAGGGTTAGCCCTACGTGTAAAGAAACCGAGTCGTGGGGAGGCACAGCCCCGCCACTGTTAGGCGAGGCCTGGTTGAGGGACGAGGAAGGATGTACGGGGCAGAGCTCCCTATAAAACAGCCAGACTTTGTACTGCCATGGAGACTGCCGTGTACTCGGTGGAGAATTTCCAATAACAGTGAACTAGAGTGGTGTGTTTGTTTCTAAAATAACTACTTTGCAGGGTAGTTTTTTTTCAATTATGGAAAATACAAGACTTAATCCGTTTCTTAAACTTTCCTAATCCCGGATGTACCGACTGGTATTCAGAAAACCTGGGTGTTTTTGTTTCGTGTTCTGTCGAATGCACCTGATTGTAAAATACACGTATGTACACGATTCGCACCCCCCACCCCCGTCCCTTTATTAGGTGAAGTCGGATTCTTTGAAAAACCGTTTTTGAAGCTTTTTCTCTTTCCCAACAGAATTTGCCATTTTCGGTGGAAAACAAGTGGCGATTACTGGCCATGATGACTGTGTACTTTGGATCTGGATTTGCTGCTCCTTTCTTTATTGTAAGGCACCAGCTACTTAAAAAATAAGGATACTTTAATTCATCCCCTTAACAGGTAATTAGTAGTTTTCTAATTTTCCTAAAACGGTAATTTCTGTTGAGGTACCCTTTACACTTTCTATGACACAAAAATTGATGTGTGCTGATTCCTGAAGGTAAGTGTCAAGGTGTAATTGGTAGAGGCAGTTTGGCAAGCCTATAAATAAATACTGTTTTGATCAGTAAAGGTCAGTGTTTATCAAGTACCCTTTTACACTGAATCTGAGCACGTTCTTCAAGAAACCTGTAAGATGAGTGATAGTAAAACCCCATTGAAGACACAAAGATAATAAGTTTACTGAGATTCTGTAGCTAGCAACATTAGCATAAGAAGCCCACACAGGGTAATCTTTTTTTCTGAAATAAAAATGCACTACTGGCATCCAACTTTTGACATTAAAAAACAGCATTATCATTACATACAAAGTTCACAGGGAAGAACCCCACAATTGGGTTGCTAATCTGCAAAAAACAAAACTCAGAGTAGACTGAGTGAGCTTAGATTTTGTGTTGGGCTGCATTTATATCAGCAGTTTTCAACCTGTGGGTTGTGACCCCTTTTGGGGTTCAAATAGCCCTTTCAAGGAGGTTATCTGATACCATCATATTTACATTATAATTCAGAACAGTGGCAAGATTACAGTTATGACTTAGCAAGGAAAATAATTTCATGGTTGGGGGGGTCACCACAACATGAGGAACTGTATTAAAGGGTTACAGCATTAGTAGGGTTGAGAACCACTAATTTATACCTATATTGGGGTGCATATGGCTTGTAAGTTGCAGGCCTGCAGAAACTTATAGTTTCTTTTTATGTTATAGTACTAGTAAATTAGCCTTCTGAGGTTGAGCAACAGTACATTAAGGAAATATGTGTCTGGTAGCTTAGAAAATTCCTTCCATATGCATAAGGGTTTATTTAGCATAATTTATGCAAGAGTTTGGTACATGTGATGAAGCAAATCAGTATGAAAAACTCATGATACTGTAAACGCTTTCTGATGTATCAAATTGCTAAAGGATATGAAACTACTGTGACTTCTGTCAAGTTAACTGGGCTTCTAATGCCATTAATTTGTTTTTATCTTTCAGAGTGAAGATTGTTTAAGAGATGTGATCTGAAAATTGGATTAAACTCTTAAACTCTTATTACTAAATAAAATTGTAAATAAACTAGTGACAAGTATTTAATGCCTCTTTTCTGAAGTAAGGAATGTGACAGGGATAAGCAGTAGCTTACCATTACTATTTTCACATAGGCTTGTAGTTAGTACAATTTTCACTGAAAAAAAATTTAATGGAAAAAGTTTGACAACTTCAGAAAAGGAAAATGTGTTTCACTAGATACAAGTTAACAGACATTTTGTAGGTATTCATCAGACTCCAGAACATAGGTTTTTGGTCAAACACAGGATTTGTTTTCAGCACAAGCTTTTGTTGCTTCCGTAACGGTCATTCTGAAGCTGGGTTGGGGTGATATTCTGAAGTTCACATCAGAGTACACCACAGAAGAAATATGGGCTTTGTACAAAGGCATGACTGGCCCCAAATCCAGGCCACACTTGGTGTTAGCGAGAGACTCTTACTCACTTTTCTTAAATTTCAATATAAGTATCAAAACCACTTTCTTGTGATGATCAAGAAAAAAGTGTGTGGGCTGGTATAAGAGATCATCAGGATAGTGCCTGGCATGCAGGGATAAGAACCTGAGTTGAGATTCTCCAGAATCCACTTGAATGCCAATATGGAGATTCCTGCCTTTAACCACAGCTGGGAGAGGAGTGGTGGATAGAGAAAGGTAGATGCCTCAAGCTTGTGGGACAGCCAGCCTACCTGTATCCTTGAATCTCCAGTTCAGTTGAAGACCTATCTTAAAGGTCTCCATACCTGCACTCAACCACACAAAAGAATGAAAACACAGCTTAAACATATTTCTAGGGTTTGAGTATAGAGTACTTAACTGAAATAAGTGATGAAAAACTAAATGAATATATTGTTGAAGGTGGTCCTAAAACCCTTCTGTTAGAGATGAGTGTTTCAATAACTGGCCTGAGCTACAGTATGTACTGCCAAAAGACAGTTCAGCCTTACCATGTCTAAAGGTGATGTGGTGTACTTCCATACACTCTATCCTCTTCAGAGTAAAAGTCCTGTATGAACCATGGTATTTAGTCACATCCCCTTAATTTCAGGCTCATGCTGGCACCTTAATTCACTATTTCTGTACTACTGTCATATCTTCATTTAGTTCAGATACCATTTCTGTAGTTTGACTCTATTGAGGCCTTCCACAATCCCAAACACTGTACATTAAGTCTCCAACACTGTCAATAGTTTTATAATTAGGCATTATTGAAATTACTAATTTCTGTGCCTGTTTTCCTTATAATATTTTGCCATTTTGAAATCAAAGAGAATTCTTTATACATATAATTCATCTATAATCTAGTGAGTGGTAAATGAACATTTTAAGAGAATTATCAGAGCCAAAAGATATTTCTTAAAAAGGCAAACTAAGCTTGTGTGTGTTTTCAATGTGCCATAAGTAAAAAAATTCCACAAAAATTGACAACTAAGATCTCCCCAAGTGTGAATGTATTGAAATAATTCAGATGTGAAAACGCAACAAGGTAGAATTTGTGCCAAAATAGAATTTAGGCATGCCTGGTTCATTCCATCTCACTTTGCCCAAATTTTACCAATGATGGAAAGACTTACTGATTTACCTTCTGGCAGACAAAGAGTGTGGATTTATGTACTATTACAGCTTAAAAGACAGTGTTATGGGCTCAGTGACTGGGCAACCCAGCCAGAAAACCATGGTGAGATTCTTGAAAGAGGTAGACTGCAATAGAGGAGGACACCAAATGTCCACTGACTATATCTACACACTATACACATGTATACATACCCACCATAAAATTTTAAAAATAAAGTTGAGTCCCTTATGAATTTCCATAAATAGTGAAAATTCTATGATTTAGCTGTCACTACATCAGAACCTTTAATTTTTCACATATTAGCAATTATTTTGTTCTCATAATTTTGTATACAAAAAAGGAAACAATACCTGTTTCTATGTTAATCAAATGAAGGATTTGATTAATCAAATAACTCAAAGCTAATTTTGGATAGACTTCTTTAGTTCATATTTAAATATGGATCCGAGGAAGTTGGTTGTTACCTGACTTACAGGTCCTTTGGATTTTTCATAAATATATGAGAAGCAAACTCTATTCCTTTTGGTTTGGAAAAGGAAATTTTAAGAACACACACAGAAAAAAATTGAACACTGATGCTGTTAAAAGGCAATGCACTATCCAACCCCCTGATTTGGGAGTTAATGTCCCCACCTGCCTAGGTCCCTGAGAGACAGTGGTGAGTAGAGCTCTTTTATGTGTAGAGGGAGCAGGAAACATTCGTTGTTTTAAGCCTGTGGTGTTTCCTTTAAAAAGGACTTACTTTACATCTCTAATTCTGCAACACAGAATGTGGCAAATAGATCCCCAAGGCCATTTTCAATTTAAAATAAGTGTATTTCCAATTATAAGTATGGAAGCACAACAGACTGAGAGATAGTAAGGAAGAATCTCTTAAACATTCCCTCTCTGTGTGAATAGAATCCAAAATGATGGAGGATAAATAGATTTGGGCTTTCAAAGTGTGTTTTGTTTCAGGTGCGGTTATTAGAAGTTGCTACTCTATCATTTTGATGGACCTTATTCACTTATTGGACCCTTTGTAAAAATTAAAATAGCCTGGCCTCCTAATCCTGTGACTTTGTACATTAGCAAACATATATATCTATTTTGTTAGTTACTTTAACTTTGTTTTTTTTTCTACTATTCCTACAAAAATCACTGTCCATTCCAAATTTTCTCAGATCTAACAAGAGATGAGTATCAATTATTCAAAGTTTTAACAGCATTGTGTGTACTTTAGGATAAGCTTTGTGTGCCTTCTTTGCTGGAATCAAAATGTACTACTATGATAAATATTAGGCTTTCAATAAATTTAGATAAATGGTGGTAATGATACTGAGTTCAGGAACACTTCCAAATAGATACCATCCTAAGATGGTCTCATACTCATTCCTTGCTTCCTAGGAAGAAATCATGTATTGATAATTTTATTAAGTTCACATCTTATTGCTAACATGTTCCACTTAATATTAGCAAAACTGCCTATATATCATGCTACAAGAACTTTCTCCAGCTTAATTCCACCCAATTTTAACTGCTAGTGTGAAGTCTATATCCAGTCTCAAGACTGTCTCCAACCAAAGCAATCTCTGTGTGTGAGCACACTTACAAACCTGTTTGGGAAGCAATGAATTTCACCACCTCTAAAAACTGATGATGTGTCTAGTAAACTTTCACAGAACTAGAGCTTATTAGTTTAACATGGGAATCATTGTTTCACTACCAGTTATTGAAATTCCTATGTGGTACTGTCTCCCTGACCACGTGCCCTTAAGGTACACAGTTCTCAATTACAGTACCAAGAATCCCTTGTGAGAATAGGATGGGCTTGAAGCAATGGTCAGATTTTCAGGGTTTGCAATTGTGGGATTTAGTGTTGTTTCCTGGATTTTAGAAAGGACATTAGGTGAGATGGCCAATTCTGTAACCAGGCAAGGCTTCCATTGGTGGAACTGGGACACCAACCCAGCCACAAAACCTTTGACCTACAATTTGTTCTGCCTACAGGAAGTCTTGGGGTAATGGTAGTGCAGAACTTGTGGGAGTGGCCAATGACTGGTCTAACTTGAGGCAAATGCCACAAGAAGGAGCCCATGCTAGACACTGCCTAGGTGGCCAGCAACCAAAGGCTGGATAGCCCAGAGACCTAGGATAGACCCAAACACGACTGGGAGAAGAAAAAAAAAAGAATGAGATGAAAATCAGTGAAGTGATTCCTAACGATATTCTACTAAACTCATAGATCAGTGCCTAGCCCAATTGCCATCAGAGAGGTTTCAGCCAGCAACTGATGGGAGCAGATACAGAGACCCACAGCCAAACATTAGGTGAAGCTCAAGGAACCCTACAAAAGAGGTAGAGAAAGGACTGTAGGAGCCAGAGGAGTCAAGGACACCAGGAGAACACAGCCCATAAAATCAACTAAGCAGGGTTCATAGGGGCTCCTAGAGATGAAGTGATGATCGTAGACCCTACATGGGTCTGTGCAAGGTCCTCTATACAAACTCTATGGTTGTGTAGCTTGGTGTTCTTGTGAGCCTCCTAACAGAGTGGGGCTGTCTATGACTTTTTCCTGCTCTTGGGACCCTTTTCCTTCTCCTAGGTTGCCTTGTCCAGCCTTGATAATGAGGATCTATGCCTAGTCTTATTGTAACTTGTTATGCCAAGTTACGTTGATATCCCTGGGAGGCCTTCACTTTTCTGAAGAGAAACAGAGGAGGAGTGGATTTAGGGGAGATGGGAAGGACAGGGCTGGGAGGGGTGGAGGGAGAGGAGGCTGTGGTCAGGAAGTATCATACGAGAGAAGAAGAAAGAGAGAGGGAGAGAAAGAGTTAGAAATATCCCCCGGGTATCATAGAAAAGGGGGAGCTTCTTAAATCTAAATGTGGCAAATACATACACAAAATGAATAAATAAACAAACCTTACTATATTGATAGTCATAAAAAGTAATCAACTTTGGTTGCTATTTAGAAACGGAGGAGGAGTGGATTGTGTGGGTGGAAACAAAGGGGAATAGGGAGGGACTTAGAAGAGAGGAGAGAGGGGAAACTGTGGCAGAGGTGTAAAATAAATAAATATTTTTTAAAGTAATCCAACCATAATGCCCTAAATACAAGTAGGAAACTTAAAATGTCCTGTATGTCAGAAAGTAAACATTGAGATCAGAAAGATAATGCCTAAAACTGACACCAAAGAAGGGAGGAAAACAGATGGGGGCAAAAATCAAGTGGCACTCAGAGCAGGAGTGTTCAGAGTCAGCTTGAGATCTGGTGGAGGAGAGCACTGACTCCTGGACAACTGAAAGAGAGTGACTTGAAAAGTGAGCAGAGCCCAAGCAGACGTTTCTGCATGCCGCCACTTCTAAGCATGTAATGCTACCAGGGAAATGGTATCTCCGGAGGCTTGGTGATGAGGAAGGAGGAAGCAAAGATGGAATGAATATTCCTAAAAAGACCAAGAAGACAAGGACAAAATAAGAAGACATGAGTTCCTCCCATCAAAACAAGTATAGCTCTCACTAAAAATACTTCAGTACTTCACCATACCAAAAGAGAGTGACTTTGAACTAAGAAGTCTAATTGACCTCCTCTAACTCTCATAGTTTAATGATGTATGAGTATTATAGGAGAATACTGAAGAAAATATCAAAGAACAGGTGAAATTCATATAAAGTAACTATGAAAATAGAATTTAGATTAACATTTCATTCATTTCAGATGAGAAACTTGCACTCCAAAATACCATCCATAGAGAGGAAAAGTAATCTGCAATACAGTCTATTCTATATTACAGACCCATGTCCTTGAAGATCCCCTGAATTTGATATAAGAGAAAGTGCGGAATAGCCTTGAACTCATTGGCACAAGAATGGACTTTCTGAATATGCCACCACCAACAGAATAGGCATTAAGACCAACAATTAATAAATGGGACTTCATGAAGCTGAAAAGCTTCTGTACAGCAAAGGACACTGTCATTTGATTGAAGTGGCAGGCAACAGTATGGGAAAAATAATCTTTACCAATTATAAAACTGACAGAGGATTAGTGTCTCAAATATACACAGAACTTAAAAAACTGAACATCAAGAAAATAAATAACCCAATTAGAAAGGTGGGATATAGAACTAAACAGATAATTCTCAAAAGATGAAATATGTATGGCCAAGAAGTACTTAAAAATGTTCAATATCCTTGGCCAAGAAGAAAACACAAATTAAAACTACTTTAAAATTTTGTCCTATCCAAATAATAATAATAAAAAAAACAGCCAAACAGCCAAAATTACTAAAAAGCAAATGACAGCAGATGCTGGGGAGGATGCATAGGAAGGGGAATATACTCATTGCGGTGGGAGTGGAAACTGGTACAACCATTATGGAAACCAGTGTGGAGGTTCATAAAAAAGCTAAAAATCAATCTACCACAACATCCATCTATTTCACTCTCAGGCATATAACCAAAGTAGCCCACATTTTACTACAAAGATATTTTCTAATTTGTGTGCATAGCTTCCCTACTCAAAGTAGCCAGAAATATAAAGAAATTGAGTATATAAAGAAAATATGGAATTTTTTTTAGCTGTCAGAAAATAAAGTTATCACTAGGCAGTGGTGGTGCATGCTTTTAATCCCAGCACTCAGGAGGTAGAGGCAGGTGGATCTCTGTGAGTTCAAGGCCAGCCTGGTCTACAAAACAAGTTCTAGGACAGCCAGGGAAACACAGAGAAACACTGTCTCAGGGGAAAAAAGAAGAAGAAGAAGAAGAAGAAGAAGAAGAAGAAGAAGAAGAAGAAGAAGAAGAAGAAGAAGAAGAAGAAGAAGAAGAAGAAGAAGAAGAAAGAGAGAGAGAGAGAGAGAGAGAGAGAGAGAGAGAGAGAGAGAGAGAGAGAAAGGAAAGAGAAAAAGAAAAGCATGTAATTTGCCAGCAAATGAATAGAGCTAGAAACAATTATCCCCCAAAAGACAAATATTACTTGTTTGTTGTTTTTTTTATGTATGAGTGTGAGCTTTTAAACTTTTAGATGTATATGTTTCAATCTCAGTAACCAGGGGGACCAGAGGGAAGAAGGGTAACTTCCAAGGAAAGGGAAATAGAATATTATTATAAAGAGATAAAAAGAAAACTAGAGAAGGATTAAATGAAGAGGAAGTGGGGTACAGAGTAAAGGGGAGAATGGGAGGACAGTTAACACTAAAGGCCTTCTGAAAATTCCCATGGAAACCCATTACTGTCGGAGCTTCCCAAACTACATACAAGTATGACAGGAATTTAGATGGAGTTCATACAATGGGGAGATAATGTCCCAAGTGCACATCATATGTCATCAAGCAAAATTTCCAGTGCCAGAAATGGATTATATTTTGCTGAGTTGTTGAACAAAGGGATCCCATAGATTGCCCTTTATCAAACATCACTGACTATTGCCAATACTATTGGCTAACCTCCACAACATGGTGGTAAGTCCCAATTGCTGAAGAAAAAAAATTCATGTTATCAAATTAGGAATAGTTGAGTGGGTGCCCAACTAGGAGCTTCACCCCTACTGACGAAATTCCATGGTGCTGGAAGGTACTTTGCATTCGATCAGAAAAGAAGAGTAAGCATAAATGTCACCCATCTATGAACCCTGGGACCTATAACAGTGACATGCCTGCAAGACATACTGGTGGCATAGTGGCACAAACATTATGAGAGTCGCTACCCTCTTTTAAAATTGGATTTAAAACCAACTCCATTAAATGGAACTCATACCTAGTACTGTGAACATGGCCAAGAACCTGAAATTAAATGAAATATTTGCAATATAGCCTAAGAAAAGACACCTAAGTTAGGAATTTAAAAACTAAGAATGAGAAGGGATTTTCTTTTTCCAAACAGGAAAAGAATACAAGAAGAAAACATAATGATCTTTGAAATTACAAGATGTATAAGCGTGGATTTTCCTGAAGCTGTAAAAAAGGAACTGAAGAAATGGAGCAAGCAAGAAAAAAAAAGTAAAATAAACATTACAGTCGCTGACATCTACATCTATTCAATGAATTTAAACACAAGCACATACCTGTATAATAGAAAGCCCTATACAGATGTAGAACATTGCTTTAATCCCAAAAGTTCCTCCTGATTATTCCAAGAGAAGTTTTTGACCTCACAGTAACTGGTATGCTTTTTTCTGCATGGATTAATTTAATCTATTAATTATCTAGAAATTAGTTGGTATATCACTTTTATATAGAGAAGTTTCATAATATAAGGGCTGGGAAGATGGCCTAGTGAGAAAAGTGCTTGCCATGCAAATTTGAGGAGTGGAGTCCAGATCCTCAAAATACTTGTGAAAACCAGGCAGACATGGAGGTTCCCTGTAATCTCAGTACGCAGGAGGCAGAAATTTAGTATCCCTAGCAATCTAGTTAACTAGACTAGCTCAAATCAGAAACCCATGTTCAGTGGGAGACTCGGCCTAAACAAAGTGCAAAGCAATTGAGGAAAACACCCTACCTTAATTCTGGGCTTACACATTCATCTGAACACACACATACAAATGTGGACACGTGCACTCACACTATACACATGCAAAAAGCCTCAGAGCATAAAGATGTTTTGGTGTGCATAATAAACAGTGTTACTTTTGGAAATTTGAACATTAGTATCTGATCTAATATTACCAAAGCATTTCACAAAGATAATCTGACCTAAAAGACTACAATTGTTACACAAATCAAAAATGTAGAATGTGAGGCTTCAGATGGATGAAAAAAGAAAAATCTCAAAAATGTCTTAGATTATATGTAAGAAAAAGTAAAAAAGAAGGTTGTTGAATCAAAAAGCAACTATGTCAAGTACCCAACATTTTCTGTCAATAGTAAGAGCTTAGTAAATGTTTTGGAAGTAATTTGCAAGGAAAAACATCCCAAGGATAGAGGATGAACACTGAAGACATTCAAATAAACAGGACTAGGGAAAACATGAAGAGGCTGTTGTCTTAAATAAGGACCCCATGAGACTAATAAATATGTTTGTTGCAATGGGGGAAGGAAATTGTTGATGTGACAACTTAAGGTCTAAATGTAGACTTTAGTAAACCTACAAGAAACAATAGCCAGGAAGAAGTTATCCCAGAATTATGATATGAGTTGTCTTAGTTTGGGTTTCTATTGCTGTGATGAAACACCATGTCCAAAAGCAAGTTGGTGGGAGTTGGCGTTGATATTTGGCTTACATTGTTTTTTTAGTTTAAATGCAGGAAATAACTTTATTCTTGTGTATGAATAAGATATGTATATGTATATGTATATATATATATAAAATACAATATATATACTAGTATATGAATAGAACAATTATGGCTAAGGATGTCTGGGTAATTATAGTTATTATTAGTATTACTTTTATTATTTTTAAAAGTGATTGGCTCTAGAGTTATGAACATTCTAAGCCAACACTCCACACTGTGCTGAATAAATTTTCATATTGTCAGCCTAAAATATGGCTTTAAACACCTTGTTACTGAGAACAAATTAGAGCCAGTGAAGAAAGTCAGGATACTTTGTAACAACTCTAAAGTGATTAGGACATGTGTTTTTATAATAATAAATACATTGTTTACACACTAGAAATAAAATTTTTTTGCTCATAATGGAGGAAAAATAAGTAAACTTAAACGTCAAAAGACAGCTTACAGGTCAAAGTAAACATGCAGAGAAGAAAGCACCCAGGAGAAATGGTCCTGCAAAGCTCTTGAAGCTAAGTGGTACTTGCTTATTTACTCAGAAATGATATATATAGACTTGTGCCAGAACACACAGTCTCTAAGTAGAAATAATTCATCACTTTCCATCTTCTTTAGTAGCCAAGATTACATATTAACCAATGTTCTCATTAAAATTATAGTCTTTCCAAAGATATTCTTCCAAAAACTCTACCATAAAAATATATGTATTTTATTTTCAGCCTTGACTAAAAACATACTCTCAAAAGAGTTTTTTTTCTCTTAAATATATCCAGGCCACAATGATTTTAAGATAGGACAATGTATTTTGCCTCGTGTGGAATTTGTTTTCCTTTCCTTTCTTTATGTGCTTTTAATTGAACAATCACTTATGTAAAGGAGTGGGGGGAGACCAGATGGCATTATCCTTACCTCATTTACAAGTAGGTTTGCATACTTTACATTTCTTGATGGCTTGTCTGAGTTACTGATCATATATTTCATTTAAAACACTCATAGTTATTGGCAAAAAACTTCATCATTAATAGAATTTTATTGGCTTTCTTTATACTTTTAGCTTTCTGACATCTCTCCATTCTTCTACAGGAGTTTCCTGTCATTTCTATGCATTTAAATAGGAAAATAAACCTTTATATTTCATACTGCTATAAAAATGCTCTCCTTTTTATTGTTTATTATTATTATTATTATTATTATTATTATTATTAAGAAATTTTCTATTCATCTTACATACCAACCACAGATCCACCCTTCTTCCTCCCTCCCCATCCCCTAGCCCTCCTCCCTAACCCACCCCCCATTCCCATCTCCTCCAAATCAAGGTCTCCTATGGGGAGTCAGCAGAGCCTGGCACATTCAGTTGAGGCAGGTCCAAGCCCCTCCCCCTTGCACCAAGGCTATGCAAGGTGTCACACTTTAGGCACTGGGCTCCAAAAAGGCCGTTCATGCATCAGGGACAGATCCCAATCCCCCTGCCTGAGGGTCACCCCCGCCCCCAAAACCGTTCAAGCTAAACAACTGTCTCAAGTATCCAGAGGTCCCAGTCCAGTCCTATGGGGGCTCCTCAGCTGTTGGTCCACAGTTCATGCTTTTCCACTAGTGTGGCTGGTCGTCTCTGTACGTTTTCCCATCATGATCTTGAAGCTTACACTTTCATAATAGTAGGAAGTCAGGACAGGAACTCAAACATTGCTGGAACCTGAAGGCAGGGGCTCTTGCAGAGGCCATGGAGGATGTACTTACTGCTTTGTTCCCCATGGCTTGCTCACACTACTTTCTTATAGAATCCAGGACCACCATATCAAGAATGGCACCACTATCAAGAGGCTGGGCCCTCCTCCATCAATCACTAATTGAGAAAATGCCTTACGGGCCTGCCTACAATCTTATGGAGGCATTTTCTTAATTGAGGTTCCCTGCTCCCAGATGACTTTAGCCTGTGTCAACTTGACATAAAACTATCCAGCACACGAGGATTCAATAGAGATAACATATTGAAGAATAAAAGGTTGAATATTCAGTATAAAAGTTATTTGGAAACAAAGAACAGGAAAATCATGTTTCTGTTGCTCCTAATTGGCCTGTTTCAGAAATGAACTTGGTGGATATGTGTATCACAAATGCTAATGAGTCTTAATAAAAATGCAGAGTCATATATAGGGATAAACGCTGAAAGATCAGAGACACAAAGGAGCTAGCCAAAGTCACCTCTTACCTCCACGACTTCTCAGACCAAAAAATTAGAATTCACGCTACAGATATGTGAAACTTACTAGGTTCTCTAGCCATTCTATTGTATTATGTACATGTGCAAAATTTAAAAAAAAAAAAACAGTCTTTATATTGTAACTCAGATAACTAAAGGAGAATAGAAAACTCTGTGAGAGACCATTGTGTGAGAAAAGTGTTCTGGCTTCTCTATCTCCATAGTTAATTTCATTCTAGCTTTAAAATCAAAGTGCCTCTACACACTAAAACCCATAGTAAAGTCTTGTGATGTCTTGAATACTTAGCACTTTCTCTGGCATTATAAAATAACTTTATAGGGCAGTTAATCAAGTGACAGTAAGAGGCAGTACTCTACAGAGAGCTCATTTTAATATTTAATATAATGAATGCTGAACTCCAAAGTTGAAGGCAGTGTCATTTGCATATGTACATAGGATGTCAGTACTCCATCAAAGCAGTAACTATCAGTCCAAAACGTGTCATGCCCTGCTGCAGCAGGAATTGACAAAAGACAGATCCATTCCCTTCAATATCTATTCAACAATCATGTTTGCAGCACTGTGGCAGTTTCTCTGGGAGAAAACACTAAGAGAAGCAGTATGATATTCCCTATCTCTCAGGAGTGCACAAACCTTGGGTAAACACAGATGCTTCCACACACCAAATGACTACAAATTAAATACTGGAAATGTTGGGAAAGAGGCTCAAGAAGCGTAAAGAGAATAAGGCTGGGTGTGCATCCTGCTATATCCGAGACAACGTTCAGGATTTTTAGATTTTGAGCTCCTAGATATTTGGGGAAGAAGGTATAGCACATATATTTAAATTATGCTAAATATATAGACACATATAAATATATGTAGTGGCATACAGATATGAACTGTACAGCTGTATTTACATGAACTTTCTTTAATTTGCCTCATTAATACTCAAATATTTTATTTATACTCTAGATAGTTTAAAGCAATGGAGATAAATGCAATTATCTACACATATAAATTAAATTTGGAGCATTAGGCTGCTAAGCTCTGGCTCTTATGATGACTACTTCTTTCATCTAGTTTTAAAGTAACGGTAGCCAAATATGTATCAGATTGTTAGGACTCTTGGTTACGATAAGACTTTGAACCACAGTGCCCTGGAATCAAATCAGCCATCTCTTTGCAAATGTGAAAAACTTCCCAAGCAATAGGCTAAAGATCATTTTTAAAAGGCTAAGGCTTAGCTGATTAAATGTAACTTATGAAAAAAAAAGATTATTGGAAGGGAATGGAGGCAAGATTGGATGATTTAGAGATCATTGTAGCCACATTTATTACAGACTTAATTTGGTCATAGAACTATAAACATATCTATTTACATATGCCTTCAATGGACACCTTGTAAGAAAGAGATTTAAACATATATGTATGTATATATTCAAATATATTCATGAAGGTATGTGTATCATAATTATTTCTTTTATTTTTGGAAACAGAATCTCAGAGTCATGCTATGTAGTCTAGGGTGACCTCAGATTCTCAATTGTCCTGTCTCTGCCTTCTAATTGTTGTAAGTATGGGCATACATGCTCTGTCATACCAACCTTGTCATAATCAAGGAATGAGTAAGAAATTCGATGGCACTGTGACTGAGACTCTCCTAGAGAAAGGAGACCATGATCTGAATTTCTGTGATGTAGTAGAAGCAGACCGTTGGGTCATTTCAGGTAGTGTTTCATAAGGGTCAAGAGCAACAGGATATGAATTTGGAATAAGAAACTATAAATAACTACAGGTTAAAACTTTCAGTTATGTCATTTATGTTGAGTAATAGGTTCACACAAAATCCCAACTCCTACTTCAAAGATGTCTTTTTCTGCAGCCAAACACAAGTTCCACGGTCTATTAACAGTTTATCCTAACACCACGTTCCAATAATAATGGATTCAGGAAGTTTTTATAGTAACAAAACAAAGTAAGTCATAAATAAAGACACTTCTATAATACATAGGTAACATCAGGTTGTTGAGTAATTGCAAAATGCAGGAGTCTCTGCCTTCAGATATTGTCTGATGACATTTTTGGCCAGGGGATGATGGAAGCTAAGGGGTCAATTAATCAGCTTTGAGGACTATTTAGTGTCAATGTGACACCTCCTGCCCTAGGAACTGAGGTTTAAAAATTAAAATCCTATAAGACTACTTTATAAATGAGGACAACAATATGTTGGTATTTGTAGAACAGTATTTATTCATCCTAGAATGTCAACTTTCTGGAGAGATTAAATGAAATAACTCATAGAAAATAAAACTAAATCACAGAGAAGAAGATATTAATTTCAATATTTCTGCTTTTATATACAAAATCAACTAAAATTTATTAAAAAAATAAGTGTTTCTTAGGATTTGGGGACTTTAATTCTTTTTGATATGTCCTTCACCATAGTGCAGGGTATTAATATTGTTTATATCATTTAATTAATTAAGTTATTGTGTTAACTGAGATTGTTTTTGCAGTCTATTAATGTATATTTTGTCACTGATTTTGCTATCTCTGAGCCTCCTTCACTCATTTCATCTGTGTGTGTTAGTGTATCATGAGTGTGTGTATGTGTGCATGTCCCTGCTCAGACGTGTGAGTGTCTATGTTCAAGGTTAAATCTCTTTAGAATGTTCTAGTAGCAATAGGTTCTACAAAGGATTAGATAAAATATATCTATTTGAATTTTAAACATGTCTAAGTCCCAGACCCCTAGGTGGCAAAGGACACAAAATGTTAGCGGATTCTAAAAGGTGTAATCCATTTTAATCTTTAAAACAAAAGCATTGTATTTTATTATTTCATGTTTCATTCCCTTGTCAATTAACAATGTGTAAAGACTAATGGCATTTTACAAAAAGCAACGTTTAGGTGGAGCAGTGTTTTCTAGATGTATCCTTTGGGACTGGGCCCCACAACTTTGCATTTTGATGGGTTGTATTTTTCGGTAGCTGTATCCATCTGTTGCAAAGAGAAGTTTTTTTGATGAGAGGAAAAGACTACACTTATCTGTGGGAAGAAGGACAAGTGTCTTTAAGGATTAGGCTGGCTTAGTAAATTAGTGTTTGTGGATTCTCTTCCATGGGGAACATTGTGGAAGAGATGTCAGAACAATTATAAAAGCCAAATAGAGTTTGCTAGGAGATTGTGTCCTCCATGGCAGAAGTTACAGCTGTAAAGTCTCACCAACGTGACCGCACAAACATGAGCTGAACAAGGAAAACACCAATGAATATGCCAAACTGGATGTGAACAAGCTCATGATGCCTCAGCGTTACACAAGGAACTATAGGTAACTGGGGAAAGTTGGAATGGGAGAGGTGATCCTCCCGTGGGAAGACCACGCCAACTGGTTGACCAGTACCAAATGTTCAGCCCTGAAAACATACATAAAAGTAACACTATAGAACTGAGCAGTCCTCCCAGGGATATAAATCAACTGTGACATAAGAAGATGCAATAAGACCAGGCACAAACTCTTATATCAAGACTGAATGAGGCAACCCGGTAGGAGGAAAAGGGCCCCAGAGCAGGAGTCAGAGGGGATGAGGACACCTGGAGAACACAGCCCATAGAATCAACTAAGCAGGACTCACAGGGGCTCACAGCGACTGAAACAGCGATCATGGAGCCTGCATGGGTCTGTGCTAGGTCCTCCACATATATGTTGTGGTTGTTTGGCTTGGGGTTTTTTGTGGGACTCCTAACAGTGGGTGTGGAGGTATCTCTGACTTTTTGCAAAAATATTTTTTAAAGCAAACTTTAGAAATATCTTGGCAAGACTGCAAAATTCAACAGACCAAGATCTCTTTCTTTATTGAGTTAAAAATCCTAAGATTTCTGAAGGATGGATAATTACGACAGACATAATTGTACGTTGCATAACAACAACAACAACATTACCATGCTATATGGCAGAAATCTGCTGGGAAATGATAGTGGTTAGGTCAGGGAGGGCTAAACTGTAGTTTTAAATAGAATGGTCCTTATACACCTCGTGAAGGAGTTAACATGGTAAGACCTAGAGCTATCCATGGGGAGAGTGTTCCTAAGGCAGGAGTCTGCCTATCTGACTCAAGAAACTATAGGTCAGTGTTTGGAGCATAGCAACAAGAAACTTCCTAGTCTGACAGAGGTCACTAGGGGCTGTCAGGTGAAGTCTTGCAAGCCTTTGTTAGGACCCTGACTCTTGATGAGAAGGGGAGTCGGCATAGAATTTAGAGAAAAGGAGGTACACAATCTAACTTAAACGTTGAAGGTCCCACTGTGTCTTACATTAAGACTAAAGACAAGAAGCAAGATTGGAAGCCAGATAGACACATATTGCAGTATTTAAAAGGATAAGGAAACCTTGAATGAATCTGAGCAGAGCTTATATTCATCAGGCTTATTTAAATAGACTAAAAGAGATATCAATCTACCATAGAATTCGGCATCTACCATTCCTTTCCAGAAACAGTATTTATTTTGCAAATAACTTCTCTATTTCTGCAAACATCCAACTCTTTCTCATTTGCTTGATTTTACTTCTAAATTATATAAATTGGCTTTCTGTTCAGTTTTGAACATATCACTCTAAGATTTGAATGCTTACAAAGGACAAAATAAATATTTCTATTTTAAGCCAAACCTACATTGATAATATAATTATAAGAAGAAAATAAGCCATCAAAAAGACTCTGTCAAAAGACTTAAGCAAAAAGCTCCTTATTTATGTTTGATTTTTGATATGTAAATTAGCCTGTGCTTATCATCTACAAGCATATTGTTTACATGTCAATTAAGTCTACAATGTCTATGAATCCCTTAATTATATCACCAGTAAGAGCTAGAAAATTGCAACTAGTCATGCTTCAGATAGTCTTTCACAGATGTCAAAGTAAATTACAGGTGAAGAAAAACAAACAACTTGTGAAGTACCACAGGGATACATAAAATCTATGTAACATATACAGTCATTTATTTACCTCATCTTTTGAGGCTATGGATTTCCTAGAGAAGAGAATTTCTTTCTATTATTTCTGTCGGCAAATTTATTCTCAAGACAGAAAGTCAGGGTATTAAAGGTACACCCCCGTGGTCCTCTGTTGATGAGCTGAATTCAAGAAGAAAAGAATAAAGCATAGATGGAGGTCATGTCGTTTTCTATTATGTTTTGTGAGACTTCTTATTGACTGAAAGAAGAAACTCTGTATGCACCACACACTAGAGATTTATATTCATAAAACCTGGGTTCCTTAAGAGAGCCCCAGATCCCCTTTAAAATTGAGATTATTCTTTGCACCTAGAAAGATTTCACAGCTGATATTTAGAATTCCATTTAATTTCACTTTAAAAAAATAAAACATTTTCACAGTTTGAAAGCTTTAGTTCCTAAAAGAGAAAAATGTCAAATTTATTTTGTTGTTTTTGATAGCAGTCCCAATTTACCAAGTCAGTCTGAATAACAACAGCTGGAACTCACCCCTAGAGAAATGCACCGTGAAGCTCTCAGCACAAGGCAGCCCTGAGGAGGAGTTTGTTCCCTTATTGCTCATTCAGGCCAGGTCTAAAACTGGCATAGTCTTTTGAAGTCAAGAGAATCGGCTTCTTCTACAGACTCTGTTTTGTCTGAAATGGGAGGAAATTCCTTTTCTTCACCATAAGAACACCTACTTTAAGCCTCACATCTGAACATATCACAAGCTTGTTAGGTATATTTATCTTGATAACCTCCAAAGTTATTGTCACAGACCTAGACAATACAACCCCAAACCATAATATACTGTTTTTTTTGGTTTTTTTTTTTAAACTTTAAGGTCCAAAATACATAGCACCACCTGGCTATCCTGGAGCATCCATACTACGAAGGTCATGTATCATCAAAGATGGGAAAAGATGTCCAAAGAACCACAGCTGTTTAAACTCTCACGTTAGAACCTTAGATCAGAGTCTCACAGTGGAAGCAAATATAACTGCTTTCATCTAACTGCAATCCCTTTTAATTAAAAGATTAATACTTTGAGAATTTCATATAGTATATTTTATCATATTCTTCCCCATTTCCAAAACTGACCAGATCCTACATCCCATCCCACTACCCACCAAACAATGTTTTCTCTCACTTAAAAAAAAAAAAGTTACAAAAGGAAAAAGGCACTAAAACACAGAGTCTGATTTGTGTTAGACAACTACTCCTGATCATGGGGCATGTCTTAGAGTGTGGTAGATACCACCTGTGTTTACTGCATTGAGGAAAACTGATTTTTACCTCTCCCCACAGCTATATTTGTGAATAACTTCTTGACTAGGGGTGAGACATTGTACCCACTTTCCTTCAGTCAAGCTGGGATTATTTTTTTTTTCTTTTCTTTCTTTTCTGTTTCTTGGTTTCTTTGTTTGGGTGTGAGCTTGTGTTGAGGTCTTGTGAATACTGTCACAGTCTTTTCGAGTTCATATTTGTATCTGCTGTGTCTCCTCACCTTTTGGATAAGGTAAAGTGTAGTATCTGTTCCTCTGAGTTTAACTCAGGTCTCTTAAGGGACCTTGAGGAAGAACTTAAATAACAGCCAAATTTTCCCTGAAGTCATGAGCTCCCAAAACTGTAAGATTAAAAAACAAAAATCAAACATAAAAGTGGTTTCCACACTCAGGAGGCAGAGGCAGGAGAATCTCTGTAAGTTTGAGCCAACCTGCTCTACACAGTGAATTCCAGGCACAGACTACATAGCGATATTCTGTCCAAAACGAAACAAACAAAAAGCAACACGGGCATTATTTTTAATACAATGTAGTCATAAACAGTGCCAAAGGAAGGGAACACTGCCAAAGCTCTAAGATGGACACCCCCAATAAAGTGCTGCACATTTTACTGACAGAAAGAGGCTCTGAATTCCCAATTCCGTTCTTGTTTCTCTGACAATTCAATGTCAAATAGGTCTCCTATTTGGTTTATAATTTGAACAGGTAAGTAGTCTGTATTCTGTGATAGAGTCTCTGTGTGTAAATTCGTGAGAAAATTACAGTTGTATACCTATGAATACACATTTTAGTGCACAGAAATGCACAATATCCATTTAAAAATTATAATAGCTGGGAAGTGGTGGTGCATGCCTTATAATCCCAGAACGTGGGAGGCAGAGGCAGGTGGATCTCTGTGAGTTCGAGGCCAGCCTGGGCTACAGAATGAGTTCCAGGAAAGGTGCCAAAGTTACACAGAGAAACCCTGTCTCAAAAAAAAATTTATAGTAATTTTTGAAGTAAAAATTTCCTCTAATTCATCTGTTATCTGTATATTTACATTATAACAGTAAAAAATATTATCAAAACATTAGCTTTTGATTTAAAAAATATTGACTTAATTGCTTCTTGGCCTTTATCTAAGGTCAAGTACTTTTAAAAAAAACAGATCAAGTTAATAGTTATTTCTATTTTGCATTAGATACATTTTTCTACTCAAGGTTTCCCAGCCCACATACTCCATCAATGTTCTTTTTTACTATTTTTTTTTCCTTAAGCTATTTCTGAGGATTAATATCTCAGAGTAGGTTGGTAAAGTTTTGATTTAATGAGTTTTTATAACTTCTAAAATATTTTTTTTCAAAATAAAAGTTCTGCTTTTGTTACTTTTAATTTGTTGCAGCAAAATATTCCTCGTGTCTTTATTTCTCAAATTCTACGGGCTCATCTATTTTTATAACTATCAATAATCTAGCTAATTCTGTCACCAATTTCCTTTTAAAAATATTTATTTCATTCTTATGTGTATGTGTGCTTGTATGTGGGTATAAGCATGGAGGTGAAGATGCCCCTGAGGCCAGAAGAAGGTGTTAGATCTGCTGTACAGAAAGAGGCAATCGTAACTGCAAAGGCATTTCCCCAGCCCACTCACTAATCTTCTTATGATATGAGAGAGAAAAACAAAGCGCTTGAGTAGGAAACAACAAAAATTGAGAGTTTAATGGAAATTTCAGCTGCCAGAAATGAAATGGAATTAATCACTAGGTTTCTGTTTGTTTTGTTTTGATTGTGTCTCTAACAGTTGCAGACTAGCTGGCAATGTCTCGGCTTGCCAAGTGCAAATTCTGGGCTGACAAGAAGGGAGTGTCTGCCTCTCAGACAGAATGCCCACCGAAAGACTTATTCCAGCTGCCTCTGCTACATACATGAGGTAGCCAGGATTATAAAGCCAGTCAGAGCTGTGCCCTACCGTTTTGTTATTTACTCAGATCTAACAGAAAATCAACATATCACATCAAATGTTTTCATGCCATAGCATACCTGATGACCTTGCTCGATATTGTAGCTATCAGCAAAGCCTAATGTGATCATTAGCCTCGGTGTTCACTGTGTGCTGTGCTGCGTGAGTTCAAAATCCCATTGACAATCGGATGATGAGAAATATTAGACAACATATGAGCAAGGGAGGAGCTGGTCCAAAGCTGATCTGATGTTATGATAAAGTAGGACAGCATCAAAGGAGAATTTTAACTTTAAAAAAAAAAATAAAGGGTCTTTGAAAAGAGGTGGGAGGAAGAAGGGTCTTACTGAAGTCTTTATCCTCTGCCAGGAAACCTGCTCAACTATCACTTCAAACCAGACTTTGGTCTGACAAACAGACCCATGCTGGTCTTTTGCTTTTGAGGAAACTAATTTAGTTCCTGGATTCCATGATTCTACACATACCTTCTAGAAACTGAAGGGCAACTTCAAACGGATACTTTTATATTAAAAGCAAATTTCTACTTTTCTGTTATAATTGAAACCTATACAAGACACTGTGGTGGTGTGAATGAGAAAAGCCCCCATACGTTTGTATGTTTGAATGCTCGATTCCAGTGAAAGGAACTGTTTAGTAAGGATTAGGAGGCTTGCCCTTATTGGCGGAACTGTGTTACTGGGAGGTGGTCTTTAGGGTTTTAAAAGCCCACACTAAGCCCAGTCTCTCTCTCTCTCTACCTGAAATTTGTAGATCAGTTGTGAGCTCTCAGCTACTGCTTCAGCACCATGCCTGCTTGCCTGCCACCACTTCCTCACCACGAACATCATGACTAACCATCAGAAACTGTAAGCAAGCTCCCAGTTCTTTATTATAAGTCTATTTATAAGTTGTTGTTGTATGATATTTGTTCGTGTTCTGACAAGTAAAGCTTGCCTGCGGGTCAGAGGGCGGAGCTATCCACTAGTTAACCATAGGGACCAGGCAGTGGTGGCACACACCTTTAATCCCAGCACTTGGGAGAAGGAAACAGGGATGATCAAGAGTTCAAGGCCACCGTGGGTTACACGAGATTGAACCAGTCTAAAACAGAAACAGAGCCACGCAGTAGTGGTGTACACTGTTGATCCCCAGCATATGGGAGGCTCAAACCTTTGATCCCAGGACATCCCAGGAGGCTCAAGTCATTGATCCCAGCACTTGGGATCTCTTGCCTTTGATCCCAGCTCTTGAGTGGCACACACCTTTAATCCCAGTACTAGGGAGGTGGAGACAGGAATATAAGGCGGGTGGAGACTGGATCTGGGCCATTTTAGTTTGAGGATTCATAGAGACCTGATGCCCTATCCCGTCTGAGATTTTGTAGAGGTAAGAACTCTCTAGTGGCTGGCGGCTCTGCTTCTCTGAACTTTCAGCTTTCAACCTCGTTTCTGACTCTGAGTTTTTATTTAATAAAGCTAACTAGGATCACATTTCAAGTTGCCTTGGTAATGGTGTTTCATCACAAGTTGCCTTGGTAATGGTGTTTCATCGCAGCAATAGAACAGTAACTGATACATGCAACTCCTAAGTTTCAACTCTAAGGTGCTATTTAAAGACTCCTTTACATGATGTGAGCTCTCCGCAATATTTCTTTTCTACATTTCAAGGAAATGTTTTTATATTCATTAGTGTTAATATGACAACATGAATTAAGTTAGGAAATCTTATTTAAATTTTATGAACTTTATTTTAATGAACATGCAAAGAAACACTACAACACACACCAAAAGAGATCTAAAATGTATATTTCTTAGTGAACTTCTTTAATTTAGAACAGCAATTGGGAATAGAAGCTATGTAGCTTCACATTTGATTTTGCACTTACACAATGAAGAAATTTATACTTACAGAGAATTTTCGAGAAAATCTTAGGTATTATGGTATATCTAAGAGGCAGAAGGATAGAAACTGAAACAACAGAAATTACCTAAAAGGGGACTAGCTGGAACGAATAATGGGGAGTGAATATGGCAGAAATCCTTATGATACATGAACAAAATGTCATTATGAATCCCATCACCTGTTACAACGAACAGTGCTAAGTGTTTGTAAGTGCTCATGTTCTCAGGAGCACCTGGACCTTATCTCTCCTTAGATACCCATAGTCCCAAGACCCCAGAGCACTGGCAAGGGTCATTGGCCGGTAGGTCTAGAAGTCTGTAATCAGGATAACACAAGGATCCTGTTTCTTCAAACGTTTTTGCTCATGCTATGTAACAAAGTTGCAAGGCTTTAAATGGTAAGTAAATACATAACGTTAAAAGACGATGTTCCAATGGAGGGTGGGGAAGGGTGCTTAGAAGTGATGGCAGTGGAAAATGGGAATGAGGTCTCCAGTTCCTCAGTTTCCTTCTGCTTAAGTACAAAATGACTCTCCTGTGCAAGGTTAAACTTAGCGATAAATTACGAGAGGGACAGAATGCGAGAAGTAAGGAGAGAGATGAAATGATAGAACAGTAATGTACAGACAGCAGAATTTTCAAATCAGGATTTACTATTCCAAAAATTAAAAAAAATAACTTCAAGTCAGATCATCGTGTTTATCTCAATGTTTATCAAAAAGATATCAATGTGTATTTTTAAGAATACTAGTGAAAATGGGACTTAAGAATGAAACACTACATTCTGTTAAAAAAGAAAGAACCTATTAGCAATAGGAGACTGTTTTCTGTATTTGTTCTCTTATATTTTCTTTAATTAAGAATAAACTTTAAATGAAGCACCCCCTGCAACTCTGTTAAGTTTGTAATTAAAGCAATTAATTAGATGGATTTAAAAATTAAAGAAAACTCTGTTCTTTATTGGAAATCAATTGGCTTTGGATAGATCAGAGACAAAATGGTAATGGAACACAATCAAAGTAAATTAAAATGATAAAACTCGTGTCTTCTTTTCAGTCTGATAAAGAACAACATTAGGTGAAGCTAAGTGCAGAAAATATGCAGTTTCAAAGTTACTAGTGAGGCCTAGATCAACCCATGGCTAACCATGTAGTTTTTGAGGCATGCATCATTGCTCTTCTTCCCAGCTATAATCATGTCAATAAAGTGACATAGATAACTTCAAACTACCATGGAACGTAATTTAGTAAGAGTTACTCAATGTAGCTGATCCACTTTTACTGCAGCTGGGTAATAAAAAGGTAAATGTGAAAGCATTAACTGTTTTATCCAGTCCTATGGTTTTAAGTGGCCTATATAAGCTGAGGTCTCCCCTATCTGTGTCTCCTGCTTTCTCATCTTCATGGAGATCTTTTCATACATGTAACTGAACAAAATTAAGCAAATTACCAATAGCAAAAGTCTTCTATTAAGCGCTGTTAGATTTTTGCCACTGCCAGTTCAGTCCTGTGCATCACGGGCCCTGGAAAGGAATATAATGGTAGAAAGAGGCACAAGACTCTGGGTTCACTTTATGGATGAACAGTTATTTTTCTCCCTGCTGTTTATGCATTGTTTCCATAGCTACTAGAAATAGTACTGCAAACAGAGCTTGAGCAAGAGTCTCCCTGACTATCTTATCTGAGCTCCTCCTTCCACACTCCCCTGCCTTTGTTGCCTTTTTTTGCCAGGAGGACAGTCTTTCTAGACCTTATCTGGTGCCGTCAATTTTCCTCAGTTACCTGGCCTCATCTGGACCAGGGATTGTGCCTGAGAAAGGAACTTTAGACCACCTGAACCCCAACAGACTTCTATTTCTGTGATAAATACATGAGATAATTAACCAATAAGGAAAAATGTTTTATTTGGGCTCACAATTTTAAAGCTTCTGGTTTTGATTGGTTGACCTGCTTGCTTTAGTTTGAGCCAGCACATCTTGGTAGGAGCATGTTTCTGGGGATAGAGTCTAAGCAAGCTTGTAAAGCAAGAGTTCTACCTTTGAATCACATCCTCTCACCTTGCAAGAGTGTAGTGAGAAAAAAAAAATCTTACTACACAGTTTGAAAGCAAACAAAATGTACACAAAGAAGGGATCTCACTATCTTTTTCAAAGGTGTGATCTATATGTTAGGTTCAAAGAAAACTCTAATTCCCCAAACTCCAAAATGCAATCTAAATATCCAGAAATGGTCTCAACCTGGATTATAGGAGGATTTCTGGCAGTTAGACAAAAGTCAGTATTCCTCAGGAACTTGTGAAACTGGTTCCCATCTACCAAAAGTGTCATTTCCCTTACCTCTGGCAGAAGCCACATAGGGCTACCTATGGTGCCTATTAGCATGTAAATGCTCATGTTGGCCTCTGGGCTTCCTCAGTTTCATACATACCTGTTGAACATTTCAAAGTCCTTGCTAGCATGACAGGCCCTCTCACCTCCTTCTCTACCCTGAAGTCCCTCTATCTCATGGGCTTCCTTCCCCGCTCATGATTATCCTGATAACTCTGCTATTTTAGCTGTTTTCTCTGTCTCTCTCTGTCTCCGCCTTTCTCTTTCTGCTCCTTCTTCACTCCCTAGGCTTTCTTTATTCTCTATCCACTGCTATTCCCTTCTCCCACAGATAGCCCTGGTCAGTTCCAGTCTGCTGGCCATGTCTACATTCTCTCTCTGATCTGAGTTCTTCCAGATGCCTCTGGCTGTTCTCTCACATCTACAATAACCAGCCCCCCAAAAAACCATACCATGGAGTTGCTATGTCATCAATTTATACACTATAGTTGGGTTTTCTTGGGTAATATAAGAAGAGCTAGAGGCTCACAGAGGGTCTGTGTTTTACTAAGAGGCAACTAACTCATGGGGGTGAAGTCAGTAAGGAAAAAATGTTCTTCTGAACAGAGCAGGGTTGTCCCTGCTTTGTTTTATATCATGTTTGCATCATCAAGCTTTGACAAATTTACTTCATTCTCCTTTCCCAAAATATACAGTGGATGAACAGAGCTCAACCTTCTCATCATAGATCAGAATGAGATTGTTGATTTTAAGCGCATCAAGAGTCTAACTACTCTGAGAACTAGTTCAAATTACTAAGACATTTTGTAAAGTAAATGTTGTATATTTTACAGCAGAACTTCAGAGATTTTCATTTTCTGAGCTCTTTATTATATAAACTCCATGATGGACTGGGAAGGGGCAGAACAGTATAACAAACTCAAAGGAATCCTGGTGCAGTGAAATCTCCTTAATTGTATTACCCAAGAACAACAATGAACTCTCACTTTTGACGATCTAAACTGTCTAGAGCATTTATTTTAGGGAATAGAATAGACAGAACACAAATCTGTCTAGAAAGGATCTAGCAGAGTCTGAGGCCCATCATTCTGAGCAAGAGTCAGTAGAAGAATAGAAGACAAAGAAGTGATAGAAGAAAAATACAAGTGATGGGGTGTTTCTAGAGTTTTCCTGCCTGGCCCACAGTCAGGACAAATCTCTCTCACCTGCCAGTCCCACAGCCACTCAGACCCGACCAAGTAAACACAGAGACTTATATTGGTTACAAACTGTATGGCCAAGGCAGGCTTCTTGCTAACTGTTCTTACAGCTTAAATTAATCCATTTCCATTAATCTATACCTTGCCACATGGCTCGTGGCTCACTGGCATCTTCACATGCTGTTTCTCATCGTGGCGGCTGGCAGTGTCTCTCTGACTCAGCCTTCCACTTCCCAGCTTTATTCTCCTCCTTGTCCCGCCTACACTTCCTGCCTAGCCAATGGCCAATCAGTGTTTTATTTATTGACTAATTAGCAACACATTTGCCATACAGAACATCCCACAGCAATGGGGTCTTGCCCATACTCACAACAAAAGAATTGCTTACAAGGTTACACTATCTGAAAACATTTTGTTTGATTGAATATATCCTTCATTATCTGTTGAATTTTCAAAATCAATACCATAGATTGTGTTTATCATTATTTAGTAAGAATGCAATAATGAAAGCTTAATTAAAATTGTATATGGTTCCTTTCCTTTATGATGCTCTTGCATTCAGCATTGTCATATATTTATTTAACTGTTCTATACAGATGAGTGCCTGATAACACTCAAATGAAAACAGCACAGTGGCTCCATGAATATGGCTATTTTGGTCAATATAAAATCATAGCAATTTTTTTCTGAATTACCATAACTTATTAAAGAAAATTGCACAAAGTCCTGTGCCATATTTTATGTGGAAGGGATAAAATACATAAAAATATCTAAAAATATGGTATCTTTCTTAAAAGAGATATAAAATAAAAACTGTAGTCTCACATTATATGCAGCTTCTGTTTCCATGGTCTCTGTAAAATAATAATAATAATAATAATAATAATAATAATAATAATAATAACAACAACAACAACAACACATTCTGACTAGCATTGTCCCATTCCACCTTCTCAGAAGGTGACTTTTTCCTTTGTCCCAAATGTTCACACTGTTTTTTTAAGCCTGGTTTCATATTATCTGACATTGTACTGCAGGACTTGTGTTCAAGTAGTCATTATTGTATTTAATAATGACTCCAAATCACAAGAACTGTGATACAAAAAAAGGCATGAGAGCATGAACAAGAAATACAAATTAATATTATGTAAAAATGCTATAACCTAGATAGAAAGAAAACTGCTATTTATAAGACTCAGGACTGTGTACTTTCAGACATTCACTGGAGGTCTGAGCATTACTCACCACACACACCTATCTGTGATAAAAATATCATTCCTAAAAAAAAGCTGTAACATTATAAGCTCATGTATCATGATTATCTATGGCAAGAATCAAAAATGCTGCTAGAACTCAGAAGATAAGAATAGTTCAACATGAGGAAGGAATAAAGAAGATAGTTTCCTGGAAGAATGTGGCATTTGTGCATCTAGAGAGATTAGGAATTTATGGACAAGATGCTTTGAAAAGAGTTGTGTGGAAAGGAAACATTCCAGTTGGAGAGAAGCACAGCCAAGGAAAGAGAGACAGAAAATACTGGAGCATATTTGTGAAGTGGAAAATAACTCACTTGTTAGAGCTACAAGGTCATATGTTATAAAAGATTCAGTAGCAAATGCCAAGACAAGTAATCAGAGCAGTGTCCAGTAATAACTATTGAGTTCTGTGAACAGGAAGCTTATCCACTTAAAGTTCTGCATTAGGAAGATTGATCTGGCATTAATAGATAGAATTGATTGGAATAGGAAAAGCTAAAGAGCAGTAAAAAGGTTATAATGATCAGTTATCAGAAAAGTATGTGAGAAGGAACCATTGTGATGTAATAGAAAAGACCATTCCAAGAGATTAAGGAAGTCGAGCCAATGGGATGTACTGATTAATCACAGCTAATTGCAAATGGATAGAGGATATAGAGTGGCAACATGATTTTAAGCTTGAGAGATGAGAAAATGATAGTATTAGCAGAAGTAAATTGTGTGGGATCTACTGAACCTACTTTGGGATTCTATTCAGAACTTAACTTCAGATATATGAAAGGTAGACCCAGAATATGTGGTAAAGTTAGAATGATAGTGTTTGGTGATGATGGTTTGTATGTGTGAATGAGTGTGGGAGCCAAATATATGTAACTGTTGATGTTGCACTTCTGTGAACTCACTAAAGGAAAAACTGAACATTATCTGTTACATAATCGCCCCAGAAGAGAAAAACGAGTTATGACAGAAGGAAGAGCAGACAAACATCCATAAATTTGTTTTCTTAAAAAAATATGAGATTGCAAGATCTTTAAGACTCTGTTTTCAACTTTCAGATATACTTATCTTCATCTTAATAATATTATAATTAATAAAATAACAGTGAGTGATATTCACTATAAATCAGAAATCTTAAAATAGCAAGAGTGTTTACTTCTATTCCATAGAGATCACAATTTGGTATGCATTTTATCAGAAAACTCATTAAATTCAAAGGTTTTTGCATTTAACAGGTATTTGTAAATATGGAGGACGCCCAGTATGAGGCTGTTAAGTTGTGAAAGGGGGAAATAAAAACTTTGTCACTGATTGTTAGACCAAGAGATGTCTGTGTTCTGTTGGCAAGAGTAGCAAGTAAACGATTTGAAGCCACTGAACTTCATATATGGTAGTTCACACACAGTCATTCATAGTGTTGAGCTATTGCTCCAGAGAAGTACATTGTCTCTACCATTCTCTTCTTTCTTGATATGCTTGCTTTTAACTAAATCACTTCTTGAAATTACCTCACTCATAACTCAGAATTGATACAAGAGATATTGACCTAGAATATACAATATGCCAAACATAATTCTAGGTTTTGCAAGTCAAATGGATTTAAAAAATTCTATCTTCATATATTTTATAATCTAGTGAGAATTTATATTGAGCATTGATTAAAAATTTAACAGACAAAATACTACCCAATATTATATTTATTTCTATATTTCCAAACTGCTAACATCACAAATTCTATATTTTACATCCTAAATAGTGGCCATTCCTTTTCAGGAGACTGTCATGTGTTCCTCATAATTGAATTGAATCATTGTTATAATTGGTTTCCAAAAAGAAATACTAAAAATATGCTTGTCTATTTCTTGCTTTGTATTATAAAGTCATTGCCATTAGTTTGAATAACAGTTATTTATTTATGGCAAGTAAAATGACATAATAGTATTTGAGAAATAGGTATACCAGAAATTTAAATAAGAAGTAGAGAAGGTATAATTAGAAAATGCCCCTTTTCTCAAACTCTAGCACAATGTAGACAACAATCAAGAATGGTTGCTAAAACTGGTAAGTGTTGTAATGATAGCAACATTATAGGAGACAGATTAAACTGAATTTTCTGAACAATCTTATTATCATGAAATGTGAGAAAATCAGACAGTAGATGTCTTTTGCTGTGATGTAGAACCACATGCCAATAAGAAGCCTCCATCCCTGAGTCTAATCAAGTTTTAAGGGCCAGTCACTATGTACGCCTAAATCAGTATCCTAATGAACCCACAAAAACATCAATCAGGCCGGGCGGTGGTGGCGCACGCCTTTAATCCCAGCACTCGGGAGGCAGAGCCAGGCAGATCTCTGTGAGTTCGAGGCCAGCCTGGGCTACCAAGTGAGTCCCAGGAAAGATGCAAAGCGCAAAGCTACACAGAGAAACCCTGTCTCGAAAAACCAAAAAAAAAAAAAAACATCAATCAGCCAGATTTGCAAAGTTGTACATGACAAATAATTAACGGTAAGATGCAAAGGTATTTAAAGAGAGTAGGGAGATAGGAAATATTCCAAATTAGAAGAAGATTAGGACAGATATCAATCAAATGTGACATCTATAATTTGTTTTCAAATTCATATCAACTATAAAGATACATTTTGTGAGAATTGGAATGTATAAGCATGCACTAGGTGTTAGTCCATTAAAATTATTGATAATCTGTTAGGTATAATCATGGTACTGTCAATATACTTTAAAATTCTTATGTTAAAGAAATATATTAATTCTGAAAGAAGTGACATGATGTTTGAACGTTTACATCAAAGTCCACTAGATTAAAAAAAAAAAGTCCATTAGCAAAAGATGCAAAAGTAAGTAGGAGTGGGAAACTGAAGAGAGATCTTCAGAATACATAATTGTGCAGTGTGGGATGTCTTTTTATACTTTATTTTTAAAACTTTCTATAACAAAATGATTTTATAGGGGGAATTTTGCTTGTACTTTATAATTCAAGTGTTATATTAATCTTTGTATTTTTTCATGTGGATCTTAGGAAACTCTCTTTAGTGCTATTCTTGGATAGGAACACAGTGTCAAATACAGCTTCAGAAACATGTGCCTTTCATTCTGGTGATTGACAGCTAGAGAAAAAGAAGACAAAAATACTTCAAAATGAAAAAGATTATGATGACTGGATTTGAAAGAAACTGGAGAGATAAAATCCCCTCAGCCTTGCCCACATGACAGGCTACATAAAGACTTCCGTAAACCACCCCTTCCTCTCACTCCTTCGCTGTCCTTAGCTCTAAACTTACTTGACTACTTTTGCTGAAACTGGCAGTTGGTTTGGTAATGTGTGGCCACCACAAATCATCTTCACCGTGTGGGTACACTATTAGTCATCATGAGGTGACCTTTCCCAAGAACAAAAAATTCCTGCGTGTATCTCAGGAAATGTTGACAAAAGCCTGTGAGAACAAGAGTGTCGATAAGATTTATCACACCAAAGCACTGGGTAATAGAAATTCTCCTGCAAATTAACAACCGTAGTTGAAATTATTTGTGCATTTCTGCAAATGCCAGCATAGTGTAACATCTGTCCTAGCAGATAAAACACAAGTCATTTGATGCCGTTAGTATGCTGTTCATTCCTGCAAAGGTCACTTGCTCTTTAGCCTGTCACAATTAAGGTAGCTTTAAGCAGATACCTGAGACCTACTGCTATCACACAGTTCAGATGCTGATATCACACAGCCAAGAACCTGCTTGTCTCCATTAAATAGCCTCAAGACACGAACACTAAATTCTCCCAGTCATTACCACTTCTGTATAGCAATTAAATTATATAATATTTCATATACATGCAAATCAAGAACCATCGTACTTTAATATCCAATGATATTGAATATAGATTCAGGAATCGATTCACATTCATCTGAAAATATTACATGACTGCGAGTTCCCTTTAGCAAGCTATTTTGTTGTCTTTTGCAGAAGATATGCCATGTGAACGTGCTTGTTTTGCTATCTGTTCTTGCAATAATGGATGAAATATTCTGATATGACATCTGATACTATTTTTATTTTGTGCATACCAATATGCACTTTTCTAGAAATAAAAGGAGGAAACATTTTCTTCGTGTCCAACCTACCGTCATTTTTTTTTCCTCTAAGCAAACAAACCAGGGTGATAACAAGAACATGGCTTTGAAATCATATAGTCTTCATATCCTGATAATCTTTTCTGATTATGACTTTGGACTTAAAACTTAGAAGATATAAAGTACACTAGACATTGGAGACGACATTCATTCTATGTTTAGTAACACAGTCAAGACGGATACATTAAGAGACTGCTGTGTTAGAAGTTGAATTTTTCAAAGCAACAAAGATCTCTCAAAAGAAGTTATCACATGAATACATAGAGTAGAACAGATCACCCTAAACCATGCATACATGGTAAATTATTCTCAATGATGTTATAAAACCTTCCACTATGCTACGGATATCAAATATAACTCAAGATAATATGGACTGATTCCAGTTATATAACATTCTCAATAGATGAAAGTATAGGTAAAGGAAAAATCATCATCCAGGCTTTGGGATTAGGGAAGAGAGGCTTATTATAGAACAGTATAAAGACAGTTCTGAGGCATGAACCGTCCATGTACAACTAATTCACTGTGATTATATCAAAAGACCCAGAAAAAAAAAAAAAACACAGAAAAGGGTGTGATGAAGCCAGAGGAAAGAGAAAACAGTACCTGCTCATGAAATCCTATGAAGCATTAGGCAACTGGAGTAATGCCATCTTCAGACTTGACACAGGGATCCACTCAAACCCAGTAATGAGCCAAATAGGGAATCTTGCTGAGGACAGTGCTGTGGAAAGCCTTGGATAGCATGCCAAAGAAGCAATCCCGTAAGAGCTCATACCAGAAGCAGAAACACATTGAGATCTTAATGGCAAGCATCTATACTCAAAAAGAGTAAGAACAGATTCCTACAAAGTCTTATGCATTTGAGTTTCTTCCTCTCATTTAGTAGAGAGTAATAGCCCAGGAATCTTAATTTTCAATAGAATCTTTATCCCCATCTCTACATTCACCTTTGCCTCTTAAATGCCACAGTATATGTATCCACTGGGCACTTCAATGTTGCAATCATGTTCACACATATAGCTGACATCTATTTCTTGATATGTTAGATATGGCAACTAGGAAGGGAAACTGGAGTCAGTAGTCCTTACTCTACGCTTACTGTGCGACCCTGGGAAAGCTCCTAACCTTAGAGCCTCAATGTGGCAACAGTGTACATGTACATCAAAATGCCTGCCATCCCTGCTGTAGGATGAATTTGAGTTTCATGGGAAATCTTGTTTGTGAACCTCCCTTTGAAATAATCTACCACATGCTATACAAACACTTTAGGCTAAATTATTAAGCCTCCAGACACGCTTATTTTAATATAAATATACTGTGTAAAAAGTATAACAGCACATTTATTAAAATATTAGTTATGCGTTCATGTTCACTTTTTTTCTCCTAAATAACTTTGACACTGAAGAAATGAATGGTAAGGTTGTTACATTTTGATGAAAGAAGGAAGAGAGTCAGAAAGAAACAAAAGAGAAAAGAGTTGGAAAAATTCAGCACGTGATTCGGAAGTTCATGCGCAGGAAATGGAAAAGGCTGAAGATGAAGACAGACTTTCTGAAAGAGTTTCAAAGCTGAAAGTCTTACTTTGATATATTGCCTAGGCTCTTCAACTCCTTGGGTTTTACTCAGTTTCCCCCTTAGACCTTCCAGAATGAAGATGAGGAAAACCCTGAGTTTGCGCACACACACACACACACACACACACACACACACTGTCTTTCAAATCAAGGCCCAGTGTAGATCCGTATTCATCACCATTTCCCAAAGGGCTCCAAACATAGAGTTAAGTTAGCGTGCACAAAGCCTCGGCAGTCTTCTTTGACACTGACACTCGCGTGTGACAGTGGTTGTAATCACAAACATCTCCTTAGAACTCATTTTCTTTCTCTTAAACATTGTGTTAAAAACCCTGAGTGTGTAGCTTTTAGCGTATCCCTAATTTATTCTCCCCTCTCCTGATATACTGGGAGTGATAGTTTTTATGTAAACTCGTAGAACTCAGGACTTTGGAAGTGTCTGTATAAACCGGGAAGATGGTGCTCCTGCGAAAGGGAGGCTCCTCTGACGAAGATGCGGTCCCAATCTCTTGGATACAGGACAGCTGCATCAAACTCTGTAGATCTGGGCTTCTTGATTGCAGCAGTGCATGTTCACATTTAGAATCCCAGCGATGAAAACAGCTACAGGCTTCCAGTCCCCTGTGCAGGGAACAGCCGAGTCCTTTGAAGACTTTCCAGGGCATCCTGCCCTCCATCTCAAGGCTTGGAAACAAAAAACAGCTCTGAGCAGAATATGAGAGAATCACACACACACACACACACACACACACACACACACACACACACACACACACACACACACACAAAGCCTTTCAAATCAAGTCCCAGTGTAGACCCTTATGCAATCACCGTTTCCCAAAGGGCTCCAAACACAGAGTTAGCGTGCACGAAGCCGTGGCTCTCCTCTGTATGCTCGCACCTGACAGTGGCTGTAACCACAAACATTTCCCTAGAATCGATTTCCTTTCTTTTAAACACTGTGTTAGATTTTTTTTCTGAAAAGTAGGTGACTCCCACAACAGCAAAGCTGAAGTGTAAAGTAAAAACAAGCCTCTCTCCCTGCAGCCCACAGCCACCTGCTCTTTGCACAGAACTAATGCTGGCTGCTAATTTCAGAGACAATCTCCACACAGAAACAGGTATGTAGTGTGAAAACGTAATTTTTTTTTCTCTTCCCTCCCAATGGTAGTATACTCTAAATACCCTCTTCACTTTTTGTAGCTACGTCAGTGTTTCTCACTCTATGATTATAATTTTATCTTCTGTGGTGGTTTGAATATGAAAGGCCCCCATAGGCTCTTATATTTGAATGCTTAATCATCAGGGAGTGGCATGATTTGAGAAGGATTAGGAGGTGTGGCCTTGTTGGAGGAAATGTGTCACTGGTGATGGGCTTTGAGGTTTCAAAAGCGCATGTCAGGCCCAGACTCTTTCTCTCTTGGCCTGTGGATTAGGATGTAGACCTTAGTTATCTCTAAGATATATCTGCCTGCCTTCATGCTTCCCACCATGATGATAATGGACTAAGCCTCTGAAACTGTAAGTAAGCCCTCAGAACCCCATATATGGCACCACTTCCCAGGATGACAGCCAGATGGTGACCTAGTAGCAGGTTGACTTCACTGAACTGTGTCCTCTGTGGAAAAGATAACACTTTGCCTTTATGAGGTAGATAACTAATCTGGCTATGGATTTGCCTTTGCTGAAACATACTTTTCTCTCCATGCCTTTCTGCAGCTCTCCTTGGCAGGTATCCCACAACTCTGGCATCTCCAACATCTCGGAGTCTTCAAGATAATCTAGGCTACAACTTCACAGCTTCTCATGCAATGGCCTTTCTGAGCCTCCATGCAGAGATACTCCTGACACATATCTGTCCTCAGTGGCTTTCCTTAGCCATGGAAGAAGAATCCATAATCCCTTTCTTTTATTCTTGACTTTGCCATGATGATAATGGACTAAACCCCTGAAACTGTAAGCAAGCACCCAACTAAGTGTCATCCTTTGTTAGAGTTTTCTTGGTCATGTGTCTCTTCATAGTAGTAGAACAGTAACTAAGACATCTTTTATGTGAGTTATGTGCAAATCTCATTGTTATTTTCAATTGCTAAATAGCAGCCACTTGTATGTATTTAGCATAATTTTTTTTTTTTTTTTTTTGGTTTTTCGAGACAGGGTTTCTCTGTGTAGCTTTGCGCCTTTCCTGGAACTCGCTTTGGAGACCAGGCTGGCCTCGAACTCACAGAGATCCGCCTGCCTATGCCTCCCAAGTGCTGGGATTAAAGGCGTCAGCCACCACCGCCCGGCTATTTAGCATAATTTAAGTGACCTCCATATTCATAGCTCTTATCACGAACTGCATTTTGGGATACTAAATAGTCAAATAAAGAATATACTACATAAATTCCTGAAAGTAGAAATTCTAGGCAAAAGAACACACATTTATCAATTTGGATGTGTGTTACAGAATCCCACTTTCTACATAAATATATTATTGGCAATTCATACAGTAACAGCTAATATTTTGTATTTCTTTACATTGACAACTGTTTAAGTCTTTGATGATTAAATCAGTGATCATTACAAAGTTAATATATGTTTAATGTGCCTCTCTCCTCAAATAAGAAATTAAGCATCATTGTTTATAAGCATTTTATTCTTTTATTTATTTCGGGGTGTAGTGTCCATTTTTCTGTTGTGCTATTGGTCCTATTTATTTATAGGCTTTGCTTCTACATTAACATTTAAGTAAGTTATAAGTATTTTCCCCAAGATTAAAAAAATGTAGTTACTTTTGCCACACATTTTGTTATTGCTAAATTTTACATTCGTTCTTAGTATTTTTTTTTTTTTTTTTTTTTTTGGTTTTTCGAGACAGGGTTTCTCTGTGTAGCTTTGCGCCTTTCCTGGAACTCACTTGGTAGCCCAGGCTGGCCTCGAACTCACAGAGATCGGCCTGCCTCTGCCTCCTGAGTGCTGGGATTAAAGGCGTGCGCCACCACCGCCCGGCTCATTCTTAGCATTTTTATAACTAGTTATGTGGCTTTGTTGTTTAATTTAGAATATACTTCTCATTTAAAAAATATTATTTAGTTATTTGAGAATTTCATACAATGTATTCATCTCTAAACTCTGCTCATATCCACTCTTTTTATTCTCTCATCCTTTCCTATCCAACCTTGAGATTTTATCCGTTTTGTTTTCTTTCTCTTCAAGTCCTGAATGTATTGCTTAGTTAGTCCTTGGAGGTTAATCTGGAGCAGCATGTGGCCAAACTACCAAGGGTCACATCATTTAAAACACAAAACAAAACAAAAAAACAAAAACAAAAAACTGACTCCTCCAAACAGCTCCTCACCTAATAGTGGGATTTGTACCCATCTTTTCCTCTCTGTGCTGGGACTATGTGGGTCTGGTGATTGTGTAGGGCTTGTGTGTACTGTCACAATCACTGCAAACTCATAGGTACGACTGTACTGTTGTGCCTGGGAAACAGTGTCTCCTTGTTGACATCAACTGCCTCGGTTCTTGACACACTTTGTGAGGATCCCTGAGCCTTGCTAGGGAGGGAAGTGACATGTGTGTCTCATTTGGTGCTGAGCACTCCACAGTACTTCTCTGCCAATTTGCTGTGGGATAATGCTTTTGTACACTGGTTTAATAAAACACTGACTGGCCAGTAGTCAGGTAGGAAGTATAGAGAATTCTGGGAAGAGAAAGGGCTGAGTCAGGAGTCACCAGCCAGACACAGAGGAAGCAAGATATGAAGACAGAACTGAGAAAAGGTACCAAGCCACATGGCTAAACATATATAAGAATTATGGGTTAAATTAAGTGTAAGAGCTAGTCAGTAATAAGCCTGAGCTAATGGCCAAGCAGTTATAATTAATATAAGCCTCTGTGTGTTTACTTGAGGGACATGAGTGGGAGAGATTTGTCCGGACCGCCAGCCAGCCAGGACACAAGAAAACTTCCTACTATACTAATTTTTATGTCATCTCATTTTATTTTATTCTTCTTATGGCTTTATGTAAAAATTTCACTGAACTTACTTTTCTATATAATTAATTTAGGGTATATCTATAATACTATCATAGAGCCTAGTTGTTCTACTATGATTTGTTTAATAATAATTTTCCTTTAATCAAGAAAAGTCACTTGTGCTATAATCCTATTTTTTGTCCAATTTTGTTTTGTTGATAGCCTTTTAAATCATCACTGGTCTGTATGGTTTTGTCCAGCATCACTCTGTCTTAACTTAACTGTTAGTCTAAATATTTGATAAGTCAAGTCCCACTTTTTTCCTTTGTTTTTTTTCTCCTGTCTCATTCTTATTCTCTCACATTACTTTATCCAAAACATCCTTTACATTTTTCACATTTATAACTCTTTTGCATATTCTGTTTTCCAGTTATCTTTGGAACTACCTTTCACCTGCCTAAACATTCTGTCTGGTAACTAGTATTGGTAGAATATTAAATCACACATTAATAGTTCATTTCCTATATATTAACAATCAATGAAATAGTGAAAGTCTAAGTAGCAGAAGTCATCTTGCCACAGCACACCCATGACCAAAATTTGCATAGACATTTACAGACTCCTCTGATCTCCTCCGATTGATTCCCTGCTTGTGTACTGTGGTCAAATGCCCATTTAATATTGTAGAAATTGAAAGAGGAATGCATTTTCTCCATAGATGAGAATTCTATGAGGCTGCATGACACTTCTAAAGCCAAAGCCATGATAATAAGAGTTACTAATGAGCCACCTCTTTAGAAGTAGCAGAATTCCACAGCACAGAGCAACTCAGGGTAGGGAGGCAGATGGAAACTGGGTGGGAGACGGAGGAGGTGGTGACTGAAGCCTGTCTCTCACATTGCAAAACCACTTAAACTTTCCAGTTTATATTTTGGGGGTTATTTTTGAATGAAGTTTTGACATACATACTGCAATGTCAAAGTATTAAGTGTTAAACATTTTAAATAATATAAAAAACTAAACAATAATGAAAATGTGGCAGATTTCCTTCGTGCTTTTCAGTGTTTTCCCGCTTCCTTGTTTTCTGTGGTCTCTGCCTCGTCTTTATTCCTCACAAAAATCATCTCAGAAGATGGAAGTGCTTAAAGCTTGTTTTGCACTTTTGCTGACTATATTTGTAATGTAGATCACTAAGGAATTTGAGTGAAGTTTTTTCATGTTAGAAAATTGGCAAAAGCAAAACAAACTGAGAACGCTGAATAAATCTTTAATTTTAGTTATAGCTTTTTTGGTAAGCTCTGGAAAAATTGTGTTAGAGAGTAGAAGTAGACGTGGGAAAATTAAATAGTCATTACCAACAATGAACATACAGTAATGCATGAGATCAAACAGAGTGGAGGAAATGGTTGCTTAAGTACACTTTGGCTACAAGATTAAATTCAAGCAAGAAAGGATTGACACATGAACAAGAACACCACGGTTCTTTTGGTAGAACACTGCACGTCTCACTTTTTAATGTGATTTTGTAAATAGTCAACATTTCTTATTAGGTCAGATAATAAAATAAAAAAATGGAGCCTGAAATCAGGCAAAGATGTCATCAGTGATGGCAGCAGGTAGGCCTAATCTACAGAATGAAAATAAAATTCATACTGCAGTACACAACTTTTCCAGGGCAGTATAGATTACCTCTTATCTTCTAGATTTTATAGAATCTATGTCAAGAAATTTCTATATTTTTCATAGAGCAGGGTTCAACAACTATTCTTTTTGTTTGTTTGTTTGTTTTTGAGACAGGGTTTCTCTGTATAGCTTTGGAGCCTGTCCTGGAACTCGCTCTGTAGACCAGACTGGCCTTGAACTCACAGAGATCCGCCTGCCTCTGCCTCCCAAGTGCTGGAATTAAAGGCGTGTGCCACCACCTCCTGGCTTAACAACTATTCTTTATCTCATTTTTTGACAATTTGGTTGAGAAGTATCAAGGTTTCAACCATTCATACTGTATTTTTTGTCAGCAAATTTGACACACAGTTAAATTTTTTCTAGGTATACTCCTTAGTAAATAAATCCACTTGGATTTTGGAATAATAGTTCTTCTTCAACTTAGATAAATTTCTGGTTTTCATCTCCATAAATAAATATGATTGGCATAAAAACCAGCATGTGGACCAATGGAATCGAACTAAAGACCCTGACATTAACCCACACACCTATGAACACCTGATTTTTGACAAAGAAGACAAAATTGTACAATGGTAAAAAGAAAGCATCTTCAACAAATGGTGCTAGCATAACTGGACGTCAACATGTAGAAGATTACAAATAGATCTATATCTATTTCCATGCACAAAACTGAAATCCAAATGGATCAGAGACCTCAACATAAATCCAGTTACACTGAACCTGATAGAAGAGAAAGTAGGAAGTAGTCTTGAACATATTGGCACAGGAGACTACTTCCTAAACATAACAACAGTAACACAGACACTGAGAGAAACAATTAATAAATGTGACCTCCTGAAACTAAGAAGCTTCTGTAAGGCAAAGGACACAGTAAATAAGACAAAAAGACAGCCTAGAGAATGGGGAAAGATTTTTACCAACCCCACATCTGACAGATGGCCAATCTCCAAAATATATACAGAACTCAAGAAACCAGACATCAAAATAACAAACGATCCAATTAAAAAATGGGCAACAGAGCTAAACAGAGAATTCTCAAAGGAAGAATCTCAAATGGCCGAAAGACATCTAAAGAATTGCTCAACATCCTTAGTCATCAGGGAAATGCAAATCAAAATGACTCTAAGATACAATCTTACAATTGACAGAATTGGCTAAGATAAGAAACACTGAAGACAACTTATGTTGGAGAGTATATAGAGCAAGGGTAACACTCCTCCACTGTTGGTGAGAGTGCAAATTTGTACAGCCACTTTGGAAATCAGTATGGCAGTTTCTTAGAAAATTGGCAATCAATCTTCCTCAAGACCCAGCTATACCACTCTTAGGCATATACCCAAGGAATGCTCAATCATACCACTAGGACATATGCCAACTATGTTCATATCAGCTTTATTTGTAATAGCCAGAACATGGAAATATCCTAGATGCCCCTAAACTGAAAAATGGATTAAGAAAATGTGGTACATATACACAACGGAGTACTACTCAGCAGAGAAAAACAATGACATCATGAAATTTGCAGGCAAATGAATAGAACTAGAAAATATCCTCCTGAGTGAGGTAACCCACACTCAGAAGGACAAACATGGTATGTACTCACTTATAAGTGAATACTAGATGTAAAGCAAAGGATAACCAGACTACAACCTACATCTTCAGAGAAGCTAGCTAACAAGGAAGACCCAAAGTGGGATGCATGGATTGCCCTGGGAAGGGGAAATAGATGAGATGTCCTGAGTAAACTGGGGATGGATGAATGGTGTACAATGGAGGGTAGAGGATGGAGGATGAGAACATAAAGGAGTGAATGGTCCAGCTGGAACAGGGATGGAGTGGGAAAGCAGTGAAATAGATACCATGATAGAAGGAGACATCATGGGGATAGAGAGAAACCAGGTGCTAGGGAAGTTGCCAGGAATCCACAAGGATGACCCCAACTTGGACTACTAGAAATAGTGGAGAGGGTACCTGAACTGTACTGGCTTGTCCCAGAGATCAGATTGGTGAATACCCTAACTGTCATCACAGAGCTTTTCTCCAGTGGCTGATGGAAGCAGATGCAGAAATCCACAGCCAAACACCAGGCAGAGCTCCAGGAGTCCAGTCAAAGAGAGAGAAGAGGGATTCTATGACCAAGAACATCAAGATCATAATGAGGAAACCTGCAGAGACAACCAAACAAAACTAGTGGGAACTCATGAAAGCTGGATCAATGGCTGTGGAGCCTGCATGGGACTGGGCTGGGCCCCCTGCATGGCGAGACAGTTGTGTAGCTTGATCTGCTTGGGGGCCCCCCTGGTAGTTGGATTAGAATCCATTCCTGGTTCATGAGTTGGCTTTTTGGAGCCCACTACCTATGATGGGACACCTTGTACAGCCTTGAGGCAGGGGGAGGGGCTTGGACTTGCTTCTACTGGATGTGGCTCCTCATGGAGGCTTTGCCCTCTTGTGGGGGGGGGGGTTGGAAGGAGGAGCCTGGTTGGTACGGGAGGAGGGAAGAGGGGGATCTTTGATTGGTATGTAAAATGAATGGAAAAATTTTCTTAATAAAAATCTGATTATTACTTCAAAACAATATCATTTTGAAGAATACAAATAAAAATTGTTCTTAGTTCTTAACACAAGAATATTATTGCAATTGTCTTAAAGCTGGGAATGTTTGCCAGTTTTTCTTGACCTCTGGAGCATAGTACTTATAACAATCTCTCTCTAACAACTTCAGCAAATTGATTAATCTTTTTTTTCAAGGATAAAACATTATTTTGACCCATTTCCTGCCCTGTTTTTTTCTCAGTTCAGTATTGTCATAGATTTTATTATATTGTGAACATAATTATTGGAACAAATTCTTTAAAAGACCAACATTAAATTATGATGAACACATCTTGATTGCTTGAAGATAGGACTCTATTGCTTGCTGCACAATAGACACTGTGTTCACACAGGGTACAAATTACAAAAATCACAGGAATGCCAAAACCAAAATTTATATCACACATTAGAAATAGAGTGCTAAAACTTCTATCTCACAGTGATAGACCCCAAACCCAGGGTACTACCTTCTTGAGGGGGTGCCCCAAGAACCCAGATTCCAGTCCAGTTGATGCAACAGCATGAGGTTTTTATTGAAGCGACTGTACAGACTGGCAAACTCTGCTCCTAAGAGCAAGAGTCGCATCTTACTGCAGCCTCATGGGGGCTTTTAAAGGAAAAACCCACAAAAGCCATAAGATTACAATTCCCATACAAGTTCGTTTTACAAGATCATGGTCTGATCACAGAGTGGGTACAGTCACGTCCACATGTACATTCTTCCTGAAACCTCAAGGGGGGTATCAGGGCGGGAGTCGAGTTTACACAAAGGTCACAGTGGTCCTTCCTGGAACACTTGCAACTATCCCAGTCACAGTTGAGCACATCTCTTAACAGAAATCTTTTTACATTGTTACAGGTTGAATAATGGCTGAGTCAGGTGGCCCTTGGAACTAATTTTCTTTTTAGTTCCTTATTTCCTGGGGCTTGGGGGTATAAGCCTGAAGGGTTAGGGTCTTTCAACAGTAGGATAAAAAGACCATTTCTCAATGAGTTTTCCATGCTCAGTCCCAGGAAATAACAAGAGTCAACATTTACTTATACCCCTCTAGAAATCACCTGCGCCCTTAAAAATAAATACATTCATGAAACTACCCAATAATATAAATGTGATCATGCAATGTTGCACCACAGTGGTTCTTAACTGATGTTTTGAGATTATAATGATATCATTTCCTACTTCCTTTCCTCCCTCCGAACCCCCCTTTACAGACTTCTTTGCTCTTTTTCAAATTAATGGCCTCCTTTTTGTTAACTGTTGTTGCATGCACATCTGTGTATACATATATATTCCTAAATACATGAATATAACCTTTTCTAGTTATATTTGTATAATGTTTCCTGTATGTATGTGATCACCGTTTGGTACTGGATAGCCGTTTGGTGAGCTCTTCCCTGGGAAAGACTGTTTCTCCCACTCTCACCATTCCTTACTTGCTGTAGTTCTTTGTGTAGTATTGAGACCTTATGGGCGTTTCCCTGTCCCCTTTACTGTATCTACTGTTGTTGTCCTTGTTCAGTTCATGGATAAGGAATTGTGTTGGTGAAAATTTATGACTATCCTGCTCAGCAAGAGAGAAATTATGCTAACTATCCAGGACTAGTGAAGTCGAGGATCTTAGAAGATAACCTACAATCACCTACAATTGATTAAATTTAAATAATTTAAATAAAAATTTAAATAAAACTACGTTTTAAATATTTGTTCTTATACCCTCAGATGAATGTAGTTCTCACCCCTCAACAAGGAAACCTCACTTTGCAGCAGATGGAGGCCATTGCAGAAAACCACAACCAACCAAACTCAGAGTTGTGGATTCCAGTGCAAATGGATACATCTACAAAGCAACACTGCAGTGTTTTTAAATTTACAAACATCTTCCCAAAGTATTTACCTACTCACTCTACTTTTAGAACCGTTTATTAGTGTTTTGCTGGACAGATAAACCATTTAATTATTCAAATTCATAAATTATAAGTATTTCTGTAGCTAACAATGAATGCTGTTCTAATTCTACAGTTATAGAATTCTGTATTTAATTTCTTTTGTAAATCATAAAATGGAGAAATATCAGGGCTTACTTTTCCTTCTACTATATTTAATATCAATGGCAAGAGGACCATCAGACTTAAAACTTCAAGGAAAAAAAGCATCTTTTAGATAAAAGAATACTTTAATGAAAAGTATTACAAAGAAAAGTTCTTCACTACTCACTGGTTCTGATTTTCCTGACTCCTCTCACCTCTACCTGCACCTTCACTTAGGTGCACACACTGACACACAGACCCCTACATTACAGAGAGAAAATAAAACAAAAATAGGATAATTTGGTTAAAAGCGCTGCCACAACATTATGGGACAAAGAGTCTTCAAAGACGCCATTGAGTTTTCTGGTGGTGTTGCTGGCCATCTACTGCTGGGAGTGCAGCCTGCCCTGAGGCATAGTTTGTCTCCCCAGTGAGAATCCTTTGAAGACAACTACAGTTTCATTTATAAGTGGTTCTCAGTAGGAGATAGTTTCTGTGTTAGGGATGGGGCATGTGTCGCTTCTTCTCTCAGTGCCTGGACAGAGCTGGTGCAGACCCTAGCAGACTCCTGCAGACCCTGTGCATGCTGTTTCAGTCTCTGTGAGTTCATGTGTGTGTGTGCTGGTCCTGTTGTGTTGGAAGGCCTGTTTAATCTTTTTTCTTCAGCTTTTGGAACTTTATTTTCCTTCCACCTTCTTTTCCTTTGCTCACGGGTCTGATGAACAGCTCAGGACCACTCTGTGGTGGCTCCAGCCCACTTGGTGGCTTGTGCTCTGGAAGCTGCTGACCAATCCTCAGTGGCTGGCTGGGCACTCCAGTCTTCAGTGGGGGAACTGCTGGGTAGGTGCAGAGGGCACCTGTGGCAAGGAATTAGAGGGCATCCTTCTCCTTCATCTGCAGGATGTCAAGGGCTCCAGACATTGGGTGAGTTGTTTTTTTTTTTTTTAAGTTATGATGGGAATCAAGAGCAACATCATATGGACCTGTGGGCAGCATAAAAAGGCAAGTTGAGTAAATTTTAACTATGGAAACATGGTTAATCAACATTAGTTTGAATTAGTAACTACAATTAATCACAGACTTAATGTCAGCTACTGCATTTGATTCTACTTGAATTTCATTTAATCATTGTATTAGTTGGTATTCTTTAGAAGAACAGAACTAATAGAACACACACACACAGAGACATATATATATATATATATATATATATATATATATATATATATATATATATATATATATATATTAAAAGGGGATTTATTACAGTAAGTTAGTGGTTTGTGGTTCAGTTAGTTCAATGGTTGTCTCCTGATGGAAAGGCCAAGACTCTAGTAGTTCAGTCCACAAGACTGAATACCTCACTTCAATTGGAATCCTGAAAAAGTGGGTTCTAATGATAGTCATGTCTCAGCAGCAGGATAGATGAACTTGCCTTTGAGACTGGGGGCAAACAGACAAAAAGCAAAAGTTTCCTTCTTCTACGTCCCTTTATGTAGGCTACCTCCAAGAGATGTGGCTCAGATTTAGGGTGGGTCTTCTCACCTCAAATGCTGTACTCAAGAAAATCTGTTCCCATGTGTCCAGCTACTTGGGTTTTTAGTTGGTTCTAGATGCAGTCAAGCTAACAACCAAGATTAGTCATCATAGTCATTAAATGTATCATTTTGGAATATTGTTAAGGACAGTTTGCAGAGAGTCAGGCTTGTATTTTACTCTCATTATGTTTCCTGCTCTTAAAAATTTGCCAAGCCTTTTGCTTTACAGGTAATGATGGGGCAAGAGTTAGAACAAATGTTGTCTGAACAAGCCTCCTTCCCTGACCTTTTGTCTTTTGAAGACAAAAGCCAATTAAATGATCAAGCCAGATATTTCAGAGTGAGATGATATCTTTGTCACTGTTCTATTGCTGGGAAGAGACACCATGACCAAGGCAACTCTAATAAAAGAAAGCATTTAGTGGGAACTCGCTTACAGTTTTAGGGGGTTAGTGCATTATCATCATGGTGGGGAGAAGATCAGCATGGCATGCTGCTGGAACAGTAGCTAAGAGCTTTACATCCTGATCCACAGGCAGGAGACAGAGAGAAATAGAGAGAGAGAGAGAGAGAGAGAGAGAGAGAGAGAGAGAGAGAGAGAGAGAGAGAATGCCTGGTATAAGCTTTTGAAATCTTAAAGTCCACTCCCAGTGATGCACCTGCTCTAAAAAGGCCATGCCTCCTAATGCTTCCAGTCCTAAACAGTCTTCCAACTAGAGACTAGACTTTCCAATATATAAATACGTTGGGGCCATTCTCATTCAAACCACCACAGATAGAGAGGGACAACTTTTAAAGGAATAGTGTGAGGTTGAACAAGTTATTTTTCTGCTGTATTCGTGATAATATGATAAGTAGAGAATCTTGTTTTATTTCAAAGCAGGCTGAAAAATTCTTGGACATTTGTGCTGCATTAAGCAAAAAATGCCACTTTTTCTTTCATCCCCACCACAAACAGACTTGTTTTTATTACTCATCAACTGAGAACTGAAGCCTAGAATCACATTTGACAGGAGGTACAAGAACAAAGTAGCATGGCATTTCACACTTTTAAGAAGTATGATAGAAGAAACTTTGCATCTCTACAGATGGCTCCTATAGCTTCCATTTTACAAATAGCATAATCATGGGAATCACTGGCACTTTAAATCACATTATTCTCAGTTCCCCTGGGTATTTCCCTTTCTTCTGAAAGCAGGCATGGTCATTCCTTAGGCCAATCATATGTGTGTAGGTGCAGGTATTACTTTTAGGTGGACACAATGAGAGAGCCTTTGTCATTTCCCAAAGTGGCCTCTCTTTGACATTGTTTCTACAACTGGCAGTGTTCTGATGAGTGACACTTTGGCCATCTTGAGTTCTAGAATGGGGGTGACACTTAAAAGGGAAGCCAGACCATCCATGAAAACCCAATAGAAGTAAAAGTTAAGTCACATTGATTATTTATTATAGATGTTATTCTGGTTGTTTTTACAGTCCCTGAGTAATGAGACTCAGAGTGCAGCAGTGGGTTTACTTCTCAGTGAATGTATGCTGACTTCAAACATGACCTTCCTTGCAAAGGATACACCCTAGGAAAAATTTGGAGGTTCAGTGTTGAGCCATGTAGGTAGGTACCTGCATTAGAGGGAGCCACTCACAGATTGCTTGCCCCTTACTCAAGAAATTGACCAGACATGGAAGTTCACTATAATTCTGGCACTCTCAAGGCAAGCAGATTAGGAATGCAAGGTCATTATCAACAACACAGCAAATAAATCTGAACCACCTTGAGTTGCATGAAACACTGTTCCCCTATGTCCCTAAAGGGAAAAAAAAGAACATATACAAAAAAGAAAAGGAATTTGCGAGGGCCTCACTCATACACTCTAACTTCTGTTTCTGCTGCCTCTGACCTACACAATTACCTGTAAGACATCTGAATACATTTGCTCATCCATACTTCTGGAGCCTCCTCTTTTCTCCATCCTTTCTTAGAATTTAACAGCAGTACTTACTCGATCACACCTGCAAGTCATTTAAATATCCTGGGAAATAATTTATCTGAACCTGAAAGCTTAAATTAAAGCTGTAAAGTGCTCTCTTATTATCTCTGCACCTATCTTGTACTTCAATTCCCTCCTAATGATGTTTGTTCTAGATCTGCCAACTTGAAAATTATTTCCTTGATGGAGAAAAAAGAAGCAAAACAGAATATGAATAAATCTCCAGGCTCTGCTATGCTGTGTAACCTTATATCTTTTGTCATAAATTACAGACTTTTCCCAAGGGGTGTGGATTGTTTTGAGCAAGTATGCATTTCTATAATATGCCAAGAGTGGCTACTTATTAGGGATGAAGCCTTAGTTTAAAAACTAGTGGAGCTGAAAATCTATATACAAGTACTCAAACAAATTGCTGATGTGAGCTTGATGAGATTATCCTGTGTTGAGAACTTAGAGAGGTTTCTGAAGCACTGTGCTATGGAACACTCAAGTCAAAGCAGGTGTTGATCCCAGGCAGCCAAAGACACAGCAAGGACAGGACTCCAAGCTTCTTTTCTGTTTGTTATGTCTGTATTTTACTGTTGCCTTTGTGTTCACAGGAGTAGGGACTGAGAATCCTTGCTATTGGTGATGGAATTCAGTGTTCCCATGTTTAATATTCCTATGTCTTTTCATCTCTCACACAAGAGCAAGCTGCTGAGGTGAGCTTGATAATTCACAGAACTCATCTGAGCTCAGGTCACTCCAAGGGTCAGACATGGTGACTTCCCCTTCGTTCCTTATTGATGGATTTGTTCAGGACTCACACTACATTTATAATCTGAGTGATTACTGATTAGAATCTATGATTTTTCCCTGGTCACATTCTCTTTAAATGTCCCAAATATACAGACTCATTTGTCTCATAACTTCAGGAATCTTGCTTAATTTAATGGTTTGCCTTTCTTGAATGTCACTGGTGTAAATGAATTCTAAGATAAAGTGATTTTTATCTCATGTGTTTTCTGTTGCCTCCATATAATATACTCTCATCTTCCTAGATGATAAGAGGACCCACAGTAACATTGTCTTGCTTGTTATTTTGCAATCTTCTTTGTTATAATTGTTCTGAGTCTTCAATGTGTAACACTGAGGTCTGCAGATACCTGATTCAAAAACATGTGGAGTGATTATTTACAATGCAGATTAGCCAGCTCTCCTTTTCAGAACCAGTTACACAATCAGCAGGGCACTGTGCAGAATGAAAGTACCCTGTTCAGAATCTATTAGGAAGCTCAAGATGGAGAGTGGAGAGCACAGGGCTTTCCTTATCTTCATCCTATAGCTGTGACCAATTTTTCAAAATACACACACAAGCAAAAGGTCTTCATAAATCTTTGTTACTTAGTATGAGATGCAGAAAAATAAGCTATTAGAGCACCAAGTAATTGACTCATATTGACTTGCTTTTTCACAATACAAAAATCAATAGAGTAGTTGCTATTACCTGCTCAAACCCAACGAAGAGGTATTTGAGCTCCAGGGATCTCAGTGCCTACAAACATGTTACTGTCAACTTTTTCATAATGTATATTTTAAAGACTTTACTGTAATAGTCATTACTTGTCTCTGAAATCTGTGACATCAAGAATGGAATGATGTTGTGGGTAGTGGTGGTATCTTCAAGTCCTATAAGCACTCCATTTGGTATCAGAGGTTCCCCCCCCCCCTGTGGCTTCCCATTCAGTTGTTATTTTGAATAAATTACTATTTCCTGGGCCTGCGTCATAGATACACATTTTTATTTTTTAAAACTTCACTTTTCACATAAAATAATAGACTCACTATATTTTATAGGCATGAAGAAGTTTTTCTTTCAAAATATAAACAGGAATTCAGTAATAATATGTTTTTCAATAAATTTTCTTTTATTACTTAAGGTAAGATTTCGTGGGAGAAATGATTGTTGCCTTGTTACTTTTATTTATTTGGACCCATCCCTCTATTTTTCTAAAACAAACAAAAAAACTATTGTACATGGGTCATTTACAGTATGGCTTACTAAGATATATTGGTTTTTTCTACTTTGTAGAAATGCTTTATATTCTAATTTATGGTATTTAGGTTTTTTTACATACATTCCTACAAGTATCTATTTTAAAAGTATTCACACAATCAAAACATTGACATTTTAACATTTAGTATTTTTGTTATTTATAAATGCATGTTTATACATTTGTATTTTTTTAAACTATAGATTATGTTTTAGATGTTTTTCTCATCCCTGTGACAAATTACTGCACACATGAAACTTAGGGGAAGAGGGGTCCATTTTAGCTTTGGAGTTGAAAGGGAACAGGCCATTACGGTGTAAAGCAACAGGTATAGGGCATACTCTTGACAGGGAGAGTTTGCAGTTCAAGGGGCTCTCATCTTGGCTGGCTGAGAAGCAGAGAACCAGTCCAGAAGCAGGGCTATCTATAATCCTCAAGCTTCGCCTCTATGGTCTGGTGTCCACTAGCTAAGCTTCATGTCCAAAAGGTCCCGCAATCTCTGATACCAGCACTTTTAGCTGTAGAGCACATATCCAAACACCTGGGACTTTGGGGACACTTAATATTTAAGCATGATAATACGGTATTTGTTTCTCCTCTTTTCTATGACACACATGTGTAGAAGATCTTTTCAGCATTAATAATTCATAACACAGTTTCAGGAAGCCAGCTCGGGTGATCTGATTACATCAGGCACATTTATACTGATGTTTTTCTTCTTCCAAAGACCAGCCAGCATGAATTTAATCTACAATTTATTGGTTGCTTCTTTTTCTATTTCAGATCATTCTGTCTGCCTGGGTTTCCATAGTTGCCACTAACCTTAGAGATGCTTCAGGCAAACACACAAAGACGACCATAAGATAAATCAATACAAAGAGTCCCGTGGAAAGAAAAAACCTGTACTTTCACTGTTCGTGAACTTTATAATTTTATTCAGAAGCATTATTTGTCAGGGAGTGACTGCATGAAAGTACCATCGTGAATGCATTTACTATAATTACAATAATTTGCAATAATTCAGCACTCTCGTAGTCAAAGGGAAGCACTGTTCTGCATGCACCTTTGTGTTTGTCAGTGTGAATCCTAAGGCTCACAGGTGGTCACTGTAACCCGTGTTCTATTCATAGAAGGGCTTCAAATGATTAAGCTAATTTGAAAAGACACGAAAAACGAAATCAGGAAAGTCCCTTCTGATCTTTTTAAATGTCAGTAATGACCTCATAACAGTAGTATTTCTTTGGGGAGTGTGACAGAAACAGTGTTTTCAGGAAAGGAGTAGCTGTAGAGAATTTAATAATCATGCTAATGAGTAGGGGAAGCTAAAAGTCTGCTTGTTATAATTAGAGGAGCTGCCTTCTTGGTGGCTGAATAATCAGAGCAGCAGAAAGAACAGCTCACAGGAGACACTACAGAGAAAGGGGCTGAGAAAAGCTGCTTTTGCAAAGTAATGTCAGAAACAGAGCTGTCCAAACCAATGGAAGGAGTCAACAGACCTCTGACTCAATGGCTCAGTGAAAAGAGGTTCTTAGCCAGCTATGGATGCAAATAGCAGTATCCTGTAAGGAAAGAGGTATCAGTTCTTTAACACACTTTGCCTCGTCTTAAGTGACAGTCTTCCTATTTGTACCCTAGAAAAGATTGACCCCCAATCCAAAGCACCAAATAGTAATAGTTTTAAACTGAATTTGGATTAAGACTTAGCCAATATACTTGAGGTCAACATAGTTGATGGAGGATCACATAAAAATAATAATAAATCTTGAAATTTGCTCTTTCCTAATATTCAACCAACTTAATGCCTCCTACCACATTGTCTGCAATAGCAACATGAGAGTGTTGATTTGCTTGATTTAAGTGGTGTTAGGCCAGAGTAAGATCTGCATGGCTACTAGTTGGGAAAATGTGAGGGGAAGAGAAGAATACCTTAGATGGGGCACTCTTGACATGGGGGATATAGAGTTTGTTAGACTATGGAAATTTCTAAACAGTTGCTTTAAATAACTTCTAGAATATTATTATAACATACATTAAATTTGCAATTATAAGAGACTCCTAATTTAAAGGAAATTCTCTTACAACACAATGCATCAGAAATAGGAAAGAATAAATTCACACTTAAAACAAATAACCAAACACTATAATGCCAGGTCTTAAGAGTTAGAAGTGTTGTAGAATATTTTTAAGATGTGTTATATTTGTTCATGCTATTGAATATTTGTTTAATGATGCAACGATGTGTTGCATTCCTTTATGTTGCATTTGCTTAACTCTGTGAAGCTGTCTTACTTTGCCTGTCTTAAACCCCTGATTGGTCCAATAAAGAGCTGAATGGCCAATAGCAAGGCAGGAGAAAGGATAAGTGGGGCTGGCAGGCAGAGATAACAAATAGGAGAAGTCTGGGAAGCAAGAGAAGAAGGAGGACACTAGGGGCCAGCCACCCAGCCACACAGCCAGCCATGGAGTAAGAGTGAAAGTAAGATATACAGAAGTAAGAAAAGGAAAAAGCCCAGAGGCAAGAGGTAGACAGGATAATTTAAGTTAAGAAAAGCTGGCTAGAAATAAGCCAAGCTAAAGCTGGGTATTCATAAGAAAGAATAAACCTGCATGTGTGATTTATTTGGGAGCTGGGTGGCATGTCCCCCAAAAGGGCACAGAGCCAAAGGAGTTAAAAAAACCACCACCACCAAAATAAAAGGATTATAATTTCAGGGGACCTTGATACTTAGAGAGACTATATCCTAATAAGCAAATTTCAAATTAACTACATACTATACTAATTCTTAAATTATATTTTAGTTAAGAAATTAAGGAACATGTTATATTTTCAACATGTAATAATTAAACAAAGCAAGGAACAGAGCAGATGTTTGACTGAAAAAAGGGAAACACAAATAGAGGAGGCAAGGGGAAAAATAACCCAAAGGGTTTTAGATAAGTGTACTAAAAGAGGGCACATGTAAGGGGTACATCAAGAAACTTTCCTACTTCTCCTCCCCCTATAGGCAGGGTTTTCCTGTGCCAGTGACCTCTCCCAAATAATCACTCAGAAACTTAATATTAATTGTAAATGCTCAGCCAATAGCTCTGGCTTGTTACTAACTAACTCTTACATTTTCAATTAACCCATATATCTTTTCTATGATTTGCAATGTGGCTCGGTACCTTTTCTCAGTATGGGCATGCCCATTTTGCAATCTTGTATCTCCCTGCCTCTGCCAGTAACTCTCCTGAATCCACCCAGCTTTTCTTCCCAGCATTCTCAGTTTGACTCTCCTGCCTAACTTTATCTTGTTCAGCTATTGGCCAGTCAGCTTCTTTATTAAACCAATCACAGCAATCTATTCACACAGTGTAAAGGAATATTCCACATCCCACACTCCTCCCTTTTCTCCTCCTTCCAAAGTCCTCACAGAAATGTTCTTGTAGGTTGAGGGATAAAATAAAATAGCTCAGCAGTTGAAGTGGGGATTTTTGCTATAGATTAAGATTTGTGGGGAAAAGGAAGAGTGGGAAAAACACAAAAGTGGTTCATACCTGTAATCACAGCACTTAAGGTGCAGAGTCAGAAAGATCATCACAAATTTCTTGGCTCCATACTGAGTCTGATGCCATAGACTACATAGTGACACCTTGTCTCACAAAGCAAACAACCACAAAGCATACTATTTCTGTTTTCCATTCTGGAAATGCAAGTTAGAGTTCCATGACTCTTGTAATAGCATGAGCTCAGATCTACCTACCTGAAATGATTGGCATGCTTATTTTTATCAGAGGAACAAAAACTCAACTGTGTGGATGTTAATTCTGTTGCACTGAGTACTCACTATGTTGCCAGTAGAGTTCAACATATACATATGGTCATTCATGCACATAGTGTTCCCAAATAATAAATAGTATCTAATATGTTTACTATGTCCAACTAAACTTGTCACCACCTTTGCTGGGTAAGTGTAAAGATTTCGTTGTTATTATTTCTCTTTTCCATAACAGGGCTAGAAGAAATCTGAAGCAGGAAAACAGTGTTGTTGGAAGGATGGCAGCTAAGGCCTTATTTATTCATGATGTAGTCTCTTCTTATCCATGGGTAATACCTTCTAAGATATTCTGGTAATGCCCAGATGATACCAAAACCTACAAGCACTATGAGATCTCCTAAATATACATATCTATAATACAAGTTAGTTTATAAACTAGGCCCAGTGAGAAATTAGCATCAACTGTAATAAAATAGAACAAGTATAATAATATATTGGAATGAGGTATTTAAAACCTGTTTTCCAAGTGTAGTTCAGTTGGGTAACTGAACTCATGGAAAGCAAAACCATGGACTATCAGCAATAACTTACTTGAGAGTAAAACTCCCATTTACTGTAAGAAACACTCAAAGTCCATCATGTGAGAGACTTCCCATGGACTGTATTTTATCAACAAGGTGAAATAACAAACCCAAGTTATACTGGGTACAGTATACTGTTTGGAAAAACTCATCCTAACCAACTACAATCTAGCAGTAAAAGTCTATGACGCATTGCCCAAGATATTTGACACTTTGAGCTTTTTATTAATTCTTCTTTGTGCCTTGTATGTACATATGTCCAGTGGCAATGGCAGAAGGCAAATAACTTTTTATCTTTAAAAAAATGTTAAAAAGGGTTCCCATGTGTTTCTTACAAGAAGTCACTGGCTGAATTTTCTTGGTAAATATTGCCCCCTTCTGTTCATTCCAGGGCTATGCATGGTAGTGAGTGGCTCTCAACCAAGCATTGAGAGCCTCAAAGGCAAAGCAGTCAACCCATGTGTGGCTGATAGGACCTCCCTGGTCACTTGGACAGTCTAGTTCTTTCTCAGGTATTACTTCCACAGGAGCAAAGATACTGTGTCCGGAGCCTGCAGGAACCAAAGCCAATACTTACATAAAGGCAACCATTAATGGCTATGAATCTAACAGGATTTCTATGAAAATGATACAGCCCCGTTTTAATGACTACAAATAAAATAAAAAGATATTTTGAGAGCCTGTTTTCTGTAGAGGCAAAGAAAGAGGTGCAAGCTGGAGCATATTAAATTCAGCCAAGCTTCATTATTGATTTAATGTTTAGCAACATTCTGTCTCATGAGCAAGCCAGGATATTGCAGAAAGCTTGTTTGTAGAGGGATTGGTGAACTCCTGAGAAAATTTCTTGTTTTGCAAAGAAGATATAATTTAGCATTTTATTTTTAAAGAGACCATTATTAATCATTTTAACAACTACAAAATATAACTGTGAAAACTTTGAAATGCTCATTTCAGTTCTTTGAAACTATTTAGTGCTTTTGCAAAGGTTCTTCAGACTTACGTCAGCCTTGAAAATAGTTTCCAGAAGGCAAGGCCTCAAATGAGCTGTTTGTCACTAGAGGACAGCGTATTGCATACATATTAGTTCACAGTTTACTTGCTGGCTTTTGCCTGTTGTGTGCAGTTCCAATAGACCAATACAAGTTAAACTATATACCTTTAAATTTAATTATACAATTCCCCTCCCAAATACAGAAGAATAAATGGAAGCCAATATTGTAGGTAGAGTGTCCTTATACCAAAAATCAAAGCTAGCTCTCCTGTCCCCCTTTTCTACAATGTTTAAACAAAGGGTAATGCTATTAAATTTCTTTGGCCTTCATTCATTTTAGTTTTAATACGTTATTAGTCAGGAACTCTGTAACTGCCAACTTTTTGCTTTGTACCACCTTTGTATGCTTTCTGTGCGTTTTTAATTTTTTAATAATGGAAAATTGCAAAAGTATATAATATCTGAAGGATTCTGCTTTGGAAATATCTCAAAGCAGATATGACTAAAATTTACCCCCAATGGTAATTCCTTCAAAATTCCTCTGCAGGAAATTAATTTCTTAAGAAATCTTCTAGCGCAGATTCACATTCCTTCTCAAAATTTTCTTTTTGCTCTTGTTGTTGTATATGTTCATACACTGAATTTTCTCCCCCGATCAAACACTAGGGCATTCTGACAGTAAATATTTGGGAAAATATGAATGATAGGGAAAAGAAAGGGAAGTATAATATATACATTTCATGTTCCGGTTGTTTTTCTTTGTTGTATGACTTCATTGATAAGCACGAGACTTTGTATCATCTCATCATCTCATCTTTTTTAGCAGTGGTTCTTATTTCAAACACTTTACCCTCGACTCTGTTCCCAGAAGCTAAAATTATTTTGTTTATTTGTCTAGTTGTTTGGGGGGATTGAACTGGGAGTCCTGTGAATGTTGGGCAAGCACTCTACAACCAAGGTGTAACCTTTGCCTCAAAAAGCCTATTTTGACAATCAATTTGACAATGATATTATTCTCTTTGAATGATTTCCCAATTCACTTCAAAGAAAAATGAAACTTCTATTCATGGTCCCTGCAACCATGTATGATCTGGCCTAATCTCAATATCCACTCCCTTGTCATGAATCTCTTTATCTTCTTCAATAGCAGTGATTCTCAACCTTCCTAACATTGTAACCCTTTAATACATTTCCTCATGTTGTGGTGACCCCCAGCCATAAAGTTATTTCATTGCTACTTCATGACCATAATGTTGCTACTGTTTTGAATAGTGATGTAACTATCTGATATGCAGGATATCTGATATGAGAGCTCCAAAGAGGTCAAAACCCACAGGTTGAGAACCACTGCTTTATAGAATCCATCTATACAGGTTCCCTGCTGTCCATCAGGTGCCCTTTCCTGCTCAAAATGTCTACACGTGCTATAACCTACATTAGGAAGGTTTGCTCTCTTTCTCAGGTACAAAACACCTCATTCCTCGCATTCTAGTTGATACCTACTGAGAAAGGCCAGCCTTTTATGTTAGATCCTTCAATGATCCTTAGCTTTAATGTTCCTTCACTTCAAAACACTTATAAAAATGCTAATTTGTTTATTCGCATGTTCACATGTTCAGTCTGTTTATCAACATGTCCCTAGAGTAGTTGAATGAATGAATAAAGTTGTGTACCTAATCAAAATTTAAACAGCATTGATTAATGTACTGAGCTAAAGGTAGAGCTCAGCATAAATAAGAAATTATTCCAATAATTTATTCATTGAATTGGTGGAATAATAAATATTTATTGGCCATCTCTTTTATTCCAACAACCATTCTAATTTTTTAGAATATGGAGAAATTTTAAAAAAAAATGTTCTCATGAGTTTATATTCTGAGCAGGAGTGAGTGGGTAGATGGCAATTCATGGGATAAATTAAAAGCTCAAAAGTCCTACGGAAACAAAATAAGAACAAGAAAATAGTGTGGAATAAATAGGACCAATTATAAATAGAGCAACTAGGGACAGTTTCACTAAGATTTTATATCAATGGAGGGGCAAGCGAGGCTTACACTTCGTACAGATTCATTCCAGGAAAAGAAAAAAAAGAAAAAAAATCACCAGTAATGGGGTACCCAGAGCAGAGAGTAAGCCAAGAAGGAGCAACAGACGAGGAATATAAGTTCTTGTAGGCCATTGCAAGGACAAAGGTTTTCATTTTGTTTGAAATAGAAGGACATTAATATGTTTTAAATATTTAAGCTAAGAAGTGACAAATATCTTAGGTGTCTCTGTGGATCAGAATTGTCTGCAGGGGATGTTGTGTGGAACGTGGAAACTGTGAAGGACATCACAGAATAATGCAATGGAGACAGCAGTGACTGGGCCAGGACGACCAGTGGAAGAGGTGAGCAGTGCTCAAATCCTGTGCTAGAAATGTCAGGTTAAATGCATCATCAAATGCTTCCCTGTGAAATGGCAGCAGAGTAGACAGCAGGAGCAGCTCAAAAAGTGTGGGATAATCAATGCATGGAAGAAATCCACTCACCAAATTTCCTGTAGTAGTCATCTGTATTTTAAAGATGTTCCTTGGAGAGTTTAATCTGGGGGAGAAAGTTAAGCATGGAGAGCTCAATCTCAAAGAAAAATGAAGTTCTTCCTGAAAAAAAAATGGGGAAGCAGGGATTGTCAAGTTTTTAGAAAAGCAAAATACTAAGAGATACATTGGAGATAACAGAAGACAGTGTGCTTCCTGACGTGACCCTCTCCTGAATGGGCAAAGTCCTCCTCTTCTTACCTAGGTCATGAAGACCTTAATACTAGCACACATGTGAAAAATGATTGATAGTGGAATGTGTAGGACAAGGAGTAAGGCAAAGAGATAGAAGCAGGACACTGAGCAATGAAAGTCACAGAAGGATAGAAGGAAGGAAGAACTTTTGTTCTTTTCTCAAAAGAGCAGGAAATCAAAGGCTAAAGACTGACTCTCTTGATCTTGAAGAGGAAAGAGATTGCACTTGACCTCTGTAAGTTAAACCCGGTGCTTGTTGAAATAAAAAAAAAGCCTTTGATTTGGGATTTGTCTCAGGCACAGAAGAAATGAATTTGAAATATACCAAGTTAACAGATAAAATGTGTCAACCACTGTCATTTAAAATATAATCAGCAAACTTCCCTGAGATAAATAAAGCTCACAAAGTGAGATCTGGCTTACCTGTTAGACCAATGGAATTGTCAGATCAGGTCATTTAGAATCCCATGATAACATTCATAAAAACACAGATAGACTGGGCCAATGGGAGCAAAGACTACCCAAACCAGTCATTACCTCATACTTGTACACAGTGGGTACCATTTCATATCTGACTTAATTTTGTGTCAAAATAGTAACAACAATAGAGGACTTGAGTAGATTCTATAACATGACATCCTTTGACTCAAAAGGACTTTCTAGATAAACACATTTAAACAATGAAAACTTTACAGATGGAATGAGGAAGCATATTCCAAATAGAGCCAACAGCTTTGGAAGAAAAATCTGTCAGCTGGGAGATTTTACTTACTCAGTTTTAGGCCACATGACTAACAAGGAAATGATTATACTCTTGGATATGCATACAAATAGTGATTATCATTCTTTTTTTTTTTTTTTTTTTTTTTTTTTTGGTTTTTTCAAGACAGGGTTTCTCTGTGTAGCTTTGCGCCTTTCCTGGGACTCACTTGGTAGTCCAGACTGGCCTCGAACTCACAGAGATCCGCCTGGCTCTGCCTCCCAAGTGCTGGGATTAAAGGCGTGCGCCACCACCGCCCAGCGATTATCATTCTTATATAGAGGTATTTGATATATATCTAAAACTACATCATTATATATGTACATATTCAAATACACACATACTTGAATAGATACATAATGTTAACAAGTCTATTTCACTAGCTGTTTTCAGCATTACACCCCAAGAGATGAACTGCACATCCAATCTAAGACAGTACAGTTGAGAAGACTCCAGATAACTAAAGATCCTTGCTAAGACATTACTAAGAAACAGGAATAGCCATTTTAAAAAAGGTAAAGTCTTTGAGTACACTTAGATGTTTCTGTGATCTGAATGACTTTATTTCCAACACGTTTGGATGCTAAAGTCCTACTTCCATGCGATGGTATTTGAAGATAAGGCCAAAGGTAGGTGACTAGGTTGAGGGTGGAAGTACATATGAACGGATTGGATAAAGAGACTCAAGAGAACTTTTTGGCACATTTTGCCAAAGGATGACACAGAGAAGAGACAGTTGTTCATGAGCTAGGATTTGGAACTTCACCTGATGCTACAACTACTGGCTAGTACCTTGATCTTGGACTCCTCAGCCCTCAGAACTGTGAACATAGCTGTGCTTTCCACTGCTGCCTGTTCTATCCTCCTGGGTTATAGCAGTCCAAATAGACTAAGACAGCAAGAACACTGCATTTCCTATTCTCTGGCCAAGCAAATGTGGACAGGTAATCTAGCCTGCTTTGGCTAGTTTCTTGAACTGTAGTTTAAACACTGCAATATCTATTTTATTGGATTTTCCAGAGCATTAAAATAATGCAAAATCATTTTCATACAGAAGATTAGAATAAACAATATTATTGAATTTTATTGCTGGAAATTAAAACATGTTATGAGAGATTGTGGATTCTGCTGGTTTAATGTATGAGCTTCAGTGTCAGAAAATTTAGGTTTGGACCCCATTTCTGCAACTCCTTGGCTTCATGGCCAACAACCCTTGTTCAATTGTCTTATCTAAATTAGCCCCACATTTTAATTTACAAGTTGAACATTATTTTAAAGTATTATAATTTTTACTATATAAACAAGATGATACTTAAAAATAAATTAACCTTTACTTGGCATATGGTAAGCATGCTTTGTGACTGTTCTATGATCATTCATTTGTCCCAGTGACTATGCAAACACAGGACATCCCATAGTAAAAAACAACAACAATAACAAAAATACATCTATTTGGAACATTTGCTTGAAAGTTAATATTGTTGATATGTTAATATAATAAAGTATATGCTATCGTATACTTTAAAAGAGGAAGTTATGTACAAATTATATCTCAAAACCATTTTTAAAATGGTGTTTATAACAGAAGTAAACTTGAAGTGTGTTATATTAAGTAAAATAAGTGTAAAAAATATAAACATCTCACTTATAAGTGAAATTTCAAGAAGTTGATTTTGTGGGAGTGTAGATAGTGTGGTAGAAGAGCCAGAAGCAGATGATAAAGTCTGCAAGAGACATTCTGACAAAAATACCAGATTTCAGGTAAGAGAAAATCAAGATTTCTACTGTACAACATGGTACATTTCTGTAAAAATGCCTGAGAGATTTAAATATCTTCCCATGTAAAAGTCCTCGTGTGCGTGTTGGGGGGGGGCTGTAAAGATGGCTCAGTGGTTAAGAGCAATGGCTGCTCTTCCAGAGGACCTGAGTTCAATTCCCAGCACCCACATGGCAGCTCACAACTGTCTGTAATTCTAGTTCCGGGGGATCCAACACTCTCACGCAGATATACATGCAGACAAAACACCAATGCACATAAAATTTAAAAAATAAAATAAAAACAACAAAGCAAAAGAACAATCCTGTGTGAGGTGAAGCCTGTGTTAAGTAGCTTGATTGCGCCATCACATAATGTATATGTATTTCATGTTGAACAGCATAAGTTTGTATTATTTTTGATATTCGATTAAATAAATTTTTAATAGAAGAGAGGAGTTAAGACAATGAAACGGAGATATTTGATTTCCTAGACAGTCACTGAGAGCTAACATTTGAACCATCTGAAATCTTGAGTTGTCCAAGGATGTAAAACATTAGTTCCATGGGGCATGAGTTTCCTGTCACTGGAAGCATCCAACCACCTGTTGTTGAATGACAAGACCATCAACAGGCTACCTGAGCCTAAGATGACTGTTAAGTTCAGATGATCTCGGGGTTATGGTCAACCTCAAGGTTCTGATTCAACAATTCTATAATCATTGTGACAAAACTAGCAAAAAACCATCAAGTAAGAAAAGGAAATTAGATTATCAGAGTTGAAATTCCCATGTAGTAGTGTGTGTGTCTATGTTGATGTATTTAGAAACAGGGATTATGTAACACATGCTGGTCAATTTTAAGGATTATTTAGCTGAGAATGACCTTGAATTTCCAGTCTTCCACCTTCTGCCTCCCAAGGGTTAGAAATACGTGTGCCTGATATAGTATGGTGCTTCTGTTCCAACTGCTCTGTGTGCAGAGCAGCTAGACCCAGAATCTATACTCCTTGACACTCACAGGTAATACAGCTTCAAGGCCTCTTTAAAAACTGCAAATTTCCAAAAGGTAAATCAACTATAAAAATTAATATTTTGAGTGAGAAGAATTTACAAATTATGAAAAGCTGAAAGATGTCAAAACTTTTACTGTCATGATAGAACTCTCATCCAGTGACTGGTGGAAGCAGATGCAGAGATCCATGGCCAAACCCCAGGTGGAGCTCCAGGAGTCCAACCAGCGAGAGAGAGGAGGGACTATATGAGCAAGAGATATGGAGACCATGATTGGAAAAAGCATAGGGACAAATAGCAAAACTAGCGGAAACACATGAACTGTGAACCGATAGCTGAGGAGCCCCCATGGAGCTGGACCAGGCCCTCTGGATAAGTGAGACAGTTGATGAGCTTGAACTGTTTAGGAGGCCCCCAGGCAGTGGGACCGGGACCTGTTCTTGGTGCATGAGCTGACTTTTCGGAACCTAGGGCCTATGCTGAGACACTTTGCTCAGCCTTAGTGAAGGGAGGAGGGGACTGGACCTCAACTGAATCTACCAGGCTGGGCTGACTCCCCAGGGGAGACCTTGGAGGAGGTGGGAATGGGTGGAGGGGTGGATTGGGGAAGGGTGGGAGGAGGGAGGACAGGGGAATCCGTGGCTGATATGTAAAATTAAATTAATTATAAAATAAAAATATTTATAAAAAAAACCCCAAAATCCAAAGATAAAAATTCCTTAACTGCTCAGGAAATCCTTAAAGCATTAATTGACAACACAGAAACTTTTATCACCTCTGTATATGGTAGCAGATTATAAATTTAAAATACTTTTAGAGAAGCAAAAAATTTTTAAATATCTCTTAGAAGGGTTTTTATTTTTGTTACGGACTGCTTGGAAACACTGTTCACAGCTTCACTTGGTTGTAATGGCAAGTCAATATTTAGGATCGTTGTAAAGTTTAAGAAAATGATTTTCAGTTTCTTTAAACATGAACTCTAAGTTTCAGATCATTTTAAGATTTTTGTGTGTGCTAGTTTTAATTCCACTTCAGTCACAATACTTGGAACATTAAAGAAGTAGATGAAGGGAGATTCCTTGGAAACCACTTCTGTGTTGAGACAGCCAGCCCCAACTTAGCAATCACACAAGTGACTGCCTATCACAGTCAACCCACTAAACTACTAAAACATATCCCCAACTAGCCAAATCCAACAGAAGCCTAGGGCAGATACAAAGCCACTTGGCTTTATCACTGGAAATATGTAAATTCCAAATAGTCCCATCCTCTTAAGATTGAAATATTTCACTCTTGTGACATTCACAGAACTTATTCCTTTGCAAGTACATTGCTTACCAATTTCTTAAGTATGTGCGAGGGGCCCAGGAAGTGCATCTCCAGAGCTCTTAGCCTCTCAGTGAATTTACTTCAGCCAGAGAATAATTTTTTCTCCTTTTTGTTTATTTCTTGAAAATAGACTTTTTAAACCCCCTTTATCTATGTATTTTTACATGCAGGCAAAAATCACTGGTCTGGTTCGAGGCCCCTGGTCTCTGCTGCACCATCAACTCTGGGCCCTCACTGGGACTCTTCCTGGACATCTGTTGCTGCTTTATGTCGTGAATATCCTGCAGCCCTCTGTCCACAGGACTGACATGCCCCCTACCCTGTGCTCCAGCAGGTCATAGATGGGGTAGATGTCAGGGTGGGCCAACATGTGACCCTGGCTCTGGGCCTTGGTGCTTGCAGGGTTGGTCAATCCACCAGCTCTCCCTTGTCTTCTCCAGGGTGGGCATTCCAGGATTTCCCTGGCTAGTTCACCCCTTGCAGTGATGAGGAAGGGGTGGGGCCAGTTCTCTGGCTTTCATGTCCTCAGTGTTAGCTCTTCCACACTTACATTTTCAGGGCCGTCTCTACTGCGTTGCATAGGCAAGGTGTAGGGGCCACTCTTCTGAGTGCTGCAGCTGGTGGGGAGCAGGGATAGCTCCACTGCTCTTAAGACATCAGAGCCAGCTCTTCTACCTGCCTCAGGCATTTATGGGTAGGGGCTGGGGAGAGGACACCCTCCAATGCTGATACAAGAAAAATGAGTAATGGGAAACAGCTCTCCCATGCTCACAACCTCGGGGCTGGTTCACCCACACCTCTACCAACAGGGTCAGCTTTATTGTGCTTCCCAGGCAAAATGCAGGGCTGCTCTCCCAAATGTTATAGCTGGTGGGGGCAGGGACATCTCATCAATGCCTGAAGCACATGGGAGAGCTGGTCATGAGGTCATAAGATCAGCAAAGGTGTCCCTGCCCCCAACAGCTATAATACTCAGGAGAGCAGACCCTGCACCTCACCTAGGCAGGATAATAGAGCCAACCCTGTTGGCGGGGGTGAGGGGGAGCCAGCCCCGAAATTGGGAGCATGGGAGAGCTGTTCCCATTACTCATCTGCTTGAGGTGGCATGGGCTGGGGAGAGATACCCTCCTACCATACACCCCATCTCCTATCCCCTGCCCATCAATGCCTGAAGCAGGTAGGAGAGCTGGCCCTGAGTAAAATAGATTTTTTTACAGAATACATTCTAATCACAGTTCTGCCTCCCCAGGTTCCTCCAAGATCTTCCTCACATCCCCAGCAACCCAAATCTATTTTCCATTCTTTCTCTCTCTCATTAGAAAACAAACAGGCATCTAAAAGAAAAGCAATAAAATAAATCCAAACAAATCAGAATAGAACAAAATAAATGAACAGGAAAAATAATCAGAACAAAAACTACATCCAGATGCAGAGACACACATTTGCACACACAGAAATTCCGTGAAAACAAAAAACTGGAACACATAATATATAAGCAAGAACACCCGTGAGCTTGATAAACAATGCCCAGAAAAAGCATTGTAAGACAAAACCAAACCAAAACACAACAACAACAAAAAAAAAACCTCCAAAAAGTGCCACTGAGTTTATTTTGTATTAGCCATCTACTGCTGGGCATGGGGCTGCCCTTAAGCGTGGTTTGTATACTCAGTGAGACTCCATTGGAAAAAATTAATTTTTCCTTTGCATATGGTTATTAATTAGAGATAGCTTCTGGGTTAAGGATAGAGCCTTGATTCCACTTCCCCTGTCAGTGCTGGGCTCCAAATCTGGCTTAGACGTTTGTGAGCCCTCTACATGCTGCCACAGTCTCTAAAACGTGTGTGTCAGTCCTGTTGTGTCCAGACGGCCTTGTTTCTTCAGTGTCTTCCATTCCCACTGGTTTTTACATGTAGTCTTTTTGCTTCATTTCTGTAGAGTTCCCTGAGCCCTGAGGGCAGGGAATTGATAGAGACATCCCATTTATGACTGAGTGTTCCAAGGTCTCTCACTTTCTGCACATTGTCCTGCTGTGGGTTTCTGTATTTGTTCCCATCTACTGTAGGAGAAAGCTTCTCTGGTGATGGCTGAGCAAGACACTGATCTAGGACTTTAGCAGAATGCCATGAGGAATAATTTTATTGCTATGTTCCTTTAGCAGAGAGTTGTATTTATGTTTCCCCTAGGTCCATGGCCTATCTAATGTCAAGTTCTTGGCCACCCAAGTGGTGTCAGTCATGGTTTACATCCTATGGAATGGCCTTAAATCAAATTGGATAGTGGTTGATTATTTCCACACTGTTGCACCAGTGTTTAATACAGGCAGGTCACCATTGTAGACAGATGGGATTTTAGTAAGGTTGCTGTGCAGAGAATAACTTTTAACAAGAAGATACCCCCCTAGAGTGCTAAAACTATTTCGCAAATGAAATGCTTGAGAAAACTGGGACTGTCAGCTTGGAGCACATAAAAACCTCAAGGGACATGGTAACTGTTTTCAAATATTTGAAGAACTGTCATATAAACATCTGCTTAGCCAGTTACTCTGAGTATATCCCAAGTACAAAACCAAGAACAATGAGAAGATGGTCCCCAAAGAAAAGTTCACCAACCCTAAGATAGAAATTCCTAAACAATTAAAGTTGTTCAAAAACGAAGTAAATCACCTTATGTAGCAAGGGGCTCCCTGACTCCTGAAATGAGCCACAGAGCTCAAATGATCACCTGGCAAGAAGGTTACTGAGTGTAGAAATGGTTTTGACAGTGACAGCAAGAAGTTCAGCCTAAATCACTTCCAGGTTACAATTCAGTAGATTTTAAATGTTCTCAAGACCATAAGGAAAAAGTTAATTTCAATGAGTCTATGATCAGAATATCTAAGTAAGTGAATTTCAAAATGAAACATTATAGAATTGTCCATCTACATCAAAGCAGACCTTTGCAAAATTGACAGTTATATCCCATGGAGTTATCTAGTAATATGTAGGCCTATTTTCAAAAAATCAGCTCTGTACTTGATATTGTCAGAAAGTTCTGTTCATTGCATTAATTATATCATACAACTGATTATCTTCCATGTGACAAATTTATTGCTACACTTGGGAGCAGGAAGAGCAGATTATTAGTACAACAGATCAGAGTGTCCTGCTTCTAGTCAAGTTACTTTTCTATGCGTGAAAATTTTATATATTCAGGAAAACACATATAAGGAGTCTATAGAATTTTATTAAGCAGTGTTATCAAAGTATGAGATTCAAAACCAAAAACAACACACAACAAACAAAAAGCATGAATTTCCTCATTTACATGGGCACAATACTAACCTCATTGCATCTCTATTTACTTGCATAAAATAGGGATAATATATCCACCTACAGGATTTCTGTGAGCCTACTGCTTACAAACTGTGACATGCTGCTTATAAAATGCATTGTGTAAATCAGAAATGAAAAAGGAGATAGAACAACAGACAGCGAGGAAATCCAGAGAATCATAAGGGTATACTTCAAAAGGCTGTACTCCACAAAATTGGAAAATCTAAAAGAAATGGATAATTTTCTGTATAGATACCACATACCAAAATTAAATCAAGATCGGATAAACCAAATATATTAAATAGACCAAAACCCCTAAGGAAATAGAAAGTGTCATTAAAAGTTTCCCAACCAAAAAAAGCCCAGGACCAGATTGTTTCAGTGCAGAATTCATCAGAATTCAAACTGTTTCACACAATCAAAACAGAAGGAATACTGCTAAACTCTTTTTATGAGGATACAATTACCCTGATACTCAAACCAAACAAAGATGCAACAAAGAAATAGAATTACAGGCGAATCTCCTTCATGAACATTGATGCAAAAATATTCAATATAATACTGGCAAACCAAATCCAAGAACACATAAAAAAATTATCCACCATGACCAAGTAGGCTTCATCCCAGAGATGCATGGATGGCTCAACATATGAAAATCTGTCAATGTAAAACACCATACAAACAAAATGAAAGAAAAAAACCACATGATCATCTCATTAGATGCTGAAAAAGCCTTCAACAAAATCCAACACCCCTTCATAATAAAGGTCCTGGAGAGATCAGGAATACAAGGAACATATCTAAACATAATAAAGGCAATTTACAACAAGCTGACAACCAACATCAAATTAATCAGGAACAAGACAAGGCTATATACTCTCCCCATATCTATTCAATATAATACTCGAAGTTCTAGCTAGAGCAATAAAAAAACAAAAGAATGTCAAGGGGATACAAATGGGAAAGAAAGAAGTCAAACTTACTCTATTTGAAGATGATAAGATAGTATACATAAGTGACTCCAAAAATTCTACCAGGGAACCCTTACAGCTGATAAACACCTTCAGCAATGTGGAGTGTGGCATGACACAAGATTAACTCAAAAAAAAAATCAGTAGCTTTCCTATATACAAATGATAAATGGGCTGAGAAAGATATCAGAGAAACATCACCCTTTACAATAGCCACAAATAATATAAAGTACCTTGGGGGTAACTCTAACTAAGAAAGTAAAAGACCTGTATGACAAGAATTTTAAGTCTTTGAAGAAAGAAATCGAAGAAAATATCAGAAAATGGAAAGATCTCCCATGCTCATGGATAGGTAGAATCAACACAATAAAAATAGCAATCTTACCAAAAGCAATCTACATATTCTACAATCTACAGATTCAATGCAATCTCCATCAAAATCCTAACACAATTCTTCACAGACCTGTAAAGAACAATATTTGACTTCATGTGGAAAAACAAAAACCCAGAATAGCTAAAAAAAAAAAAAAAAAATCTTGTACAATAAAGCAACCTCTGGAGGCATCATGATCCCTGACTTCAAGCTCGACTATAGAGCTACAGTAATAAAAACAGCTTGGTATTGGCATAAAAACTGACACTTGGACCAATAGAATCAAATTGAAGACCCTGACATTAATTGGCACACCTATGAACACCCGATTTTTGACAAAGAAGCCAAGATGATACAATAGAAAAAAAGGAAGCATCTTCAACAAATGGTGCTGGCATAACTGGATGTCAACATGTGGAAGATTGCAAATAGATGCACATTTATCACCATGCACAAAACTTAAGTCCAAGTGGATCAAAGACCTCAATATAAATATAGTTAAATTGAACCTGATAGAAGAGAAAGTAGGAAGTAGCCTTGAATGCATTGACACAGGAGACCACTTCTTTTTTTTTTCTAGAGCTGAGGACTGAACCCAGGGCCTTGTGCTTGCTAGGCAAGTGCTCTACCACTGAGCTAAATCCCCAACCCTAAGAGGAGACCACTTCTTAAATATAATGCCAGTAGCACAGACACTGAGAGCAATAAATGGGAACTCCTGAAACTGAGAAGCTTCTGTAAGGCAAAGGACACAGTAAATAAGACAAAACGACAGCCTACAAAATATGGAAAATCTTCACCAACCCCACATCTGACAGAAGGCTGATCTCCAAAAGACTTCAAGAAACTAGGTATCAAAATATCAAACAATTCAATTAAAAATGGGCTACAGAGCTAAACAGAGAATTCTCAATGGAATAATCTTAAAGGGTCAAAAGGCATTTAAGGAATTGCTCAACATCTTTTGTCATCAGGGAAATGCAAATCAAAATGACTCTGAGATACCATCTTACACCTGTCAGAATGGCTAAGACCAAAAACTCTCATGACAGCTTATGTTGGAGAGTATGTGGAGCAAGGGTAACACTCTTCCACTGCTGGTGGGAGTATAAACTTGTACAGCCACTTTGGAAATAAGTGTAGTGGTTTCTCAGAAATTTGAGAATCAATCTACCTTAAGACCCAATGATACTACTCTTAGGCATATACTCAAGGAATATTCAATCACACCACAGGGACACATGCTCAACTATGTTCATAGCAGCATTATTTGTAATAGCCAGAATCGGGAAACAATCTAGATGCCCCTTAACTGAAGAATGGAAAAAGAAAATGTGGTATATATTACACAATGGAGTATTACTCAGCGGTAAAAAACAATGACATCATGAGATTTGCAGGCAAATGGATGGAACTAGAAAATATCATCCTGAGTGAGGTAACCCAGACTCAGAAAGACAAACATGGTATGTACTCACTCATAAGTGGATACTAGATATAAAGCAAAGGATAATGAGACTACAGTCCACAGCTCCAGAGAAGCTACATAACAAGAAGGACTCTAAAAGTGATAAACGGAATGCCCTGGAAAGGTGAAATAGATGAGATGTCCTGAGTAAACTGGGGATGAGGGTGACAATGAAGGGTAGTGGATGGAGGATGGGAGCATGGGGGAATGGGATGGTTGAGCTGGAACAGGGGCAGAGTAGGTGAGCCATGAGAGAGATATCTTGATAGAGGGAGACATCATGGGAATGGGGAGATACCTGGTGCAAAGGAAGTTCCCAGGAATTCACAGGAATGACTAGCAGTGGTGGAGGGGGTGCCTGAGTTGGCCTTCCCCCTCAGATCATATTGGTGAATGTCCTGTCATCATAGAGCCTTCATTCAGTAACTGATGGAAACGGATGTATAGAGCCATGGCCAAGCACCAGGAAAAGCTCCAGAAGTCCAACTGAAGAGAGAGAAGAGGGATTTTATGAGCAAGGGGCATCAAGATCATGATGAGGAAACTTACAGATACAACCAAACCAAGCTAGAGGGAACTCATGAACTTTGGACCGACATCTGTGGAGCCTGCATAGGACTGGACTGGGCCCTCTGCATGGGTGAGACAGTTGTGTAGCTTGGTCTGTTTGAGGGACGGACCTCTGACAATGGGAATAGGATCTATCCCTGGTGCATGAATTGGCTTTTTGGAGCCCACTACCTATGGTGGGACACCTTATACAGCCTTGTCGCAGGTGGAGGGGCTTGGACCTGCCTCAGCTGAATGTGCCAGGCTTTGCTGACTCTTCCTGCGAGGCCATACATTTTCAGAGGAGGAGATGAAGGGTGGGTTGGGGAGGAAGGCTGGGGGTGGTGGTGCAGGAGGAGGGATAAGGGGCAGATCTGTAGAATGAATAAAAAAATTCTTAATAAAAAACAAAACAAAATGCATTGTGTAAACAGTCTTTCTATCTGGTGTTGTGTATCACAAAAAGCATAAGATAATAGGCAATAAAACAGAAGGAGCTATATAACAGGTTATATAGCCCAAATCCTGCTTGTTTTTCCTGAAAAATACAGTTCACTAGAATAATTTATCTAAACAAAAACAATGTGTAATTAAAATAATATTATTCTCAGCAAACTAGGTAAAATCTTATGGATTGATAAATTAAAAAGTACATTTTAAGAAAGCAAGACACTGAAATGGCCTTATATAATGATCATCTCAATGATTGCAGAGCGTGGTATAGCTAAGATCCTGTGAAAATAACCACCGTCCATAAGGAGACTCAGATTTTGATCAAGTAACTAAAACTATAGAATGTTTTTAATATGGAGGTTAGCATCCTTAGGTACAACTGGGTTGCAATTGCATAGTGTACCCAAAATATCAACTATTATTTATACTCTATCTACCACAAGCAAGAAGAACCCAAATGCTTATGAATTCAAATACGGAAGAAAGCCCTAAGATCTCCCTTGATGTTTCGCATCTCTGATTCTGTGTCTGCTCTGCTTGAGCATCAATTATGACTGAGTCAAAGCTCCTGTGACTTGTGTGCTGTGTTTGACCACTGAAGGGAATGATTTCCTTAATGGATTGTATTGTTAGTCAAACTTTTGATTGGAAGTAACAGAAACTCAAATCAGGGCTGGTTAATAGAGCTGAATTTGATAGTTTGTGTAGCAAAGAAGGCACATTCATCCCAGTTTAAGGGACTGAATAAAGTGTCGGCCCTTTCCTTGTCACTTGCCTCTGCTTTACTCTGGATGGCTCTGCTTTGCTGCAGGTTTAAGACAGAAAATTGAGCCTCTTTTGGTATGTTGATTTAACACATTTATGCTTGGTATTACAAATCAGATGAGACCACCACACTCAAGCCTGAGATTTGATTTACAGAAAGGGTGTATTCCTACAGGAAAACAGGTTTTCATGAACCAATATAATGGACACTGAGTCTCAATTCTTGAATGCATTGGAATTACATTTGTTTAAACATTGGATTTTATCCGCAGTGTTTCTCATTGAGTAGATTTGGAAAGAGCCCAACAATTTGCATTTTAAATAAATGCCTATATATATATATATATATATATATATATATATATATATATATATATATATACACACACACACATTTTGATCTAAAGATTGCATCTGGAAACCACTAGAAAAGGAAATAAAAAGGCGATTGCATAAAATTTCAATTGTTCAAATGTGTATTAAAATTAATCTTGCCACCTTTGATCCCCTCTGCTGCTGCAGATAAGAACTTGTGTCTTTGTCTTTAATTCCAGAAGCTTCTTCTCAACTACGAATGCGGATCATTTGGCCAGTGCCCCAGTCAAATTGCTCTGAGAGTTTTGAGCCAAGCAAGGTGCCATATGCCTATAATCTACAGTTGGGGGATCAAGGCAGGACTACAGTCCTAGGCCAACCTAGGACATTGAGGGAGACCTGGCCTCAAAAATATACAGAAGTCTATGAACCACAAAAACCTTAGGAACCACTCATCAGAGTTTCAGCAATTTTTTCTACTTCACATATAACAGAATGTATTAAGTCCCCGAGACACAATCCTCATTGACAACTACTGAGCAGCTTTCTTTTTAAAACTGTGGTGTCTTTTACCTGCTGTGCCAGAAGCACAAGTTAGTTTAAATTCCTAGTTCTCTGGAGATATTTGAGACTTAATCACTAAGAATGGTTGTGGCTGTGATGGAGAAATTGAAAACTTATCAAAAGCTTATTATTAATTTTCCCACTAATATCTGAAAACATAGAAAGCATTTCTACTTTCAACATATTGTTTTTAATATCATTGAAAACAGACTTTTTTCATACATTATGTTCAAATTAAGCTTTCCCATCCCATGACTCTTCTCAGTTCCTCCCCACCTCCCTTCCCATTTTGGTCCACTCCTCTTCTCTCATTAGAAAATAAACAGCCTTCTAAGGGATAATAATAAAATAAAATACAAGATAAAACAAAACAAAGCCAATAGGAATGGGACAAAACAAAAATTGAAGAAAAGGTCATAGAACAAGCACAGGACACATGTCCATAAGAACCCCATAAAAACCCAAAACAAAGAGCTACAATATATATGAGAAGGACCTGTAAGGTAATAAATAAATAAATAAATAAATAAATAAATAAATAAATAAATAAATAAATAAATAAATAAGAGAAACAGCCACTGCTGTTGGGTATGGGGCCTGCCCTTAAGAGTAGCTTGATTTTCCATTGAGACTCCATTATAGAAAATTAATATTTTTTTACTGCGATTATTACTTTGAGATTAGGTTAGAGATGAGGTTAGGGATAGGGGTGTGAATGTGCTTTTCTTTTAAGCTCTAGGACCCCATCTGGATCAGATTCTGTAGGCCCTGTGCTTGTTGCCTCTGTCTCTGAGTTCATAAGTGCTTTGATCCTGTTGTATTTAGAAGGCCTTCATTCTGTGGTGTCCTCTAGCATCATGGGCTCTTAGAACCTTTCTGTCTCTTCTTCTGCAGGATAATGTCTGGCTGTGGGTCTCTGTATTCTCATCTCATACAGGAGGAAGCTTCTCTGATGGTGGCTGAGCATGGCACTGATCTACGAGTATAGCAAAATGTCATTAGGACTCATTTTATTGCTGTGTGCCTTTAATAGAAGAATAGTACTTGATTTTCCCCTAAGTCCCTTGACTATCTAGTCTGAGATTCTTTGTCACCCAAGCAGCATCAGGCACGGGTACCATCTCATGGATTGGGACTTAAGTCAAATCAGATATTGGTTAGTCATTCCCATGAGCTTTGTGCCACCATTTCACTAGCTTATCTTGCATATGGGACACCACTGTAGATCAAAGAGTTTACCTCTAGGTTGATGTTTACCTTTCTCTTTTGGTAGCATGCAGAGTACTTTTCAGTACCAAGAAAACTATCCTGTAAGATGAAGGTTCTAGGTTGGCACCAGCTCAACTTCTCTTTGTCCCGTGAGTTGTGTAGGAGCTGGCTACAGCAATAGGACCTTACCATCAGTTTGTAGAACCCAACCTATAGCTTTCGTAAGAGCCTGGTTTGTTTAGGGGTTCCCATGGAACCACTTTGGCCATAACTCAATTAGATGCAACCTATTCTAGGTATTGAAGCTTTATATTGATGGTGAGAAGCGATGTCCAGTTAGGGATCTGTCTCTCTCATTATTTGGCAGTTTTCATAGGATCACCTTTTTATATGTGTATATTTAAGGAAGCTTCTACTT